>NW_025853580.1:0-3768 GCF_002878395.1 Capsicum annuum | reverse complement strand
AAACAACCTAAGTTAAGGGTAGCTATCTTAGAGGTGCATAGTGTAAGATGAGGAGTATGAAGAAGGGTGGGATAAAAGAGAATGAACTAAAGCTGGGTGCTAACAATGCTAATAACAAAAAAAGGAGAAAATAGTGGAGAAGCGGGGTAGCACCCAAATTGAATATGAATAATCAAGAGAAGAGGAGAAATGAATAAGGATAATTAGTGAGTCCAAGAAAGAAGTATAGTGTCAAGGAGGCAGAGTCACTCTAAATAACCTTGAATGTCATACCATCCCCAAACCATATTACAAGCCTAAAGGAATTCTTATAGTGATCCTGACTGGCCTATCTGAGGTCTGGTAATGAAAATAAGGGCAAGCCTATAGTACTTGGCATACATTGACTGGAACTTTCTTGTGAGAGTGAGAGTTTTGTGATAACCCCCAATTCATATTGTTAGACTTCTCATATAAAGAGAGGGGGTTTCTTTGCTGTGACGGCACACTGATATCATCACTAGCTACTCGTTTGTTTAGAAAATGAGGTATTGATATGTGAATGGTTATTGTGGCCAATATTTATGCTGCAACTTGATTCCTTTGTGTTACAGTGTTGTTTCAATGATATGCGCATCAGTTTGGCATTGAAAGGATAACTTTGTGTTAGCTATGCATGTTGTATGTGTTTTCGTAGTTAGATTAAGTTGCTTGAGGATAAGCAATTGCTTTAAGTTGAGGGTGTTGATATGTGCGCAATTGCGAACACATCTAAGGCCTTTAACCTAGAATAATTGGGAAGTCTTAAGCAAATTTTGTTGTTTTTGATCGTTTGTTGTGTGTTAATGTAGATACAAGTGTTCGGGGAGGAAACCAAAGGAAAGAAGAATAAAATAGCTGAAATCTGGTGTAAGTAAGATGAAATGTGTCTGACGATCATCCTGAAGCACCATCATACATGGGACAGGCTGTCAAAGTTGCCGTTAATCTTAGTCAGAACCTGAGAAGTTGAGATGAACTGTGATAGTGATTCGGAGGGGCCGTCAAATATGTGACATCTTATCAAAATCGCCGTCAACCTGAGGCAAAATATGTTGTTTACCAGTGGAGTTGTGATGCTAGTTTTCAAGAGCCTTCAAGATTTTTTATACACCGTCAAGATTGCCGTCTGAAGAGTCAGAATATAAAAATTCACTGGAATCTTTGACAATATCACGCACACGTCGTCAGGTGTCTGACGTGCCGTCAAAAGAATTGTCGTCTAATCCGAAGAGAAAACTGAAACTTTAATTTTGTTTCCTTATTTAGGGTTAACTATTTAAAGACTTTTTTTTAGGGTTTTAAAGGGAGTCGGTCATTATCTATTAGGAATTAACTTTGAGAAGAGAGGGACGTACATTGCTCTCTTTCATTAATTGTTCTTCTTGTTTCTTATCAACTATTTTTGGTTTTCCACCTTGTGATTAAATTGAAGGCACTATTTGTTTTTTATCCATTCGTAAGTTTATCCTTATCATCATGAATTCAACTTGTTATTTCATTCATAAAATCATGAGCGTCTAATTTCATTAGCCGGAGTTATGGGATCCATGGATTAGGGTTTGATATGATGCTAGGTGTTTAACGGATTCAAAGAGTAGTAGAACATCTTGAAATTCTGTTGTTTTAACTGAAATCTAGTGGTTGCAAATATTAGATTATGCCTTAGGTTTTATTTTCTTCTAACAGAGAAATAGACTAGATGTGAATTATCAACAGGGACTCGGAAGCTACCAACCTTCTGTTTAATGATTGATGTCGTAACTGGATTAATCTACCTGAGATAACATCCTATTGGAAATAGATAAGTTATCTAAGTTCGATATAATTAGCTAATAAATTGTCTGGTGAGTTCAAGAGATAATTCAGAAAGTATTATAGTCAAGGATATTCTGTTGTTTCTACTTACTCCAAGAATCCCAAGCATTACCTAGTATTTGTTAACTCCCAATACCCATGGTGAACATTACTCTGGTTTCTCATTTATATTGATTACAAACACTGAAGTATTGAAAGTGACATTTGGCTTTCTATGAAACTTAAACCCCCATCTTTCGGAAACAGTAAACTATCAGTAAAACATTTCGTAAACAAATCGACGTTTACACCCTATTCCCTGTGGGATTCGACCCCAACCTAGTTGGGTTTTATATTGACAACGATCGCTTAGACCCATTCAAGAGTGTAATTTGAGCGTTATCACAAGCTTATATAACTATGCCAAATCAATCCATATAACCATTACTCCCGAGTTCCATTCAAAATCTAAAACCATGGCCATAAAGAAATCCCAAATCCATTTATTTCAATAATACTTTAATGTAATACAATATTTTCAAGAGTAATTTAAATTATGAAAATATCCATATTCAAAATCAAATTTAACAAATGGGTTGAGGTTAATGCCAATTTCAAGCCAAAAAATCCATAAATTTGGGGAAACTCGTGTTCCCTATTACAATAGCCCATAAAAATGCACTCCTTCAGTCCTAAAACCATTAAACAAAGCACGAATAGCATATTTGAAACATGGGAAAATAATTCAAGTGATAATCAATCCAAAACCCTCAATCCAATTTCCAACCCAACATGTAAATCACATGAATAGTGAATCAATTTATACGATAAGGTAAACATACAAATTTAGGGTGAAATACCAAAGAAATTAAAAAAAATCCAAAGTTGGGAGCTTGAGGGATAAATTCCTTATGAACCCTAATTTTTTCTTGCTTTGGGAGTTTAAGATGAAGAGAGAAAGTTTAATTTTGATTAATTGAAGGCAAAGAGGCTATTTGACTATTTTAAGTCATGGGATAATAGATGGATGGGAGGAAAATACCAAAATGACCTTAATTAAAACTAGTGTCAGTCATCATGAATCAGGTCATGACTCGTGAGGTCTGACCACTAGTTGATGCCTTAACACAGTATCTAGAGATAAAAATTTTAATCCTTCACTATTATGACTACGGGTCCCTCATAACAACTTGTTACCTGACATAACGAGTCTTCATGAGGAATTGTGATCAAGACGGACTCCTGGGTAAACCTTATTGTTGAGATAATGAGTCCCATCTAACGATTCATTATGTTTCACAATGATTTTTCACCTGGACTCATTATCAAGGGGACCAAACCTGGACCACTCACTGCCATGGTAATGAGTTTCACCTCACAACTCATTGACTCAGGTAATGACTCATCACCTGAGTCATGGTCATGGAAACTTCGACTCCATTACAGAAATTAACCAATTTAATAGTTTATCACCTGGAGGGCCTAGAGATCAAGTATGATATTTAGGTGTAAATACTTTAATTTGTTTGTTCATTTGTATACTTTTTTCTTTATTTCTTACTTGGAAAACAAGGTTACATTTTATTTGTCCTCAAAGTAAACAAATACTTGGTTGCTAATTGGCCACATGAACAAATGAGGTCCACATAAATTTATTTTGGGTAAATAACATAAATCATGCTAGTTTGCTCCTTAAAATACCCTCTCTCGCAATTTTTTCAATAAATTTTCTCTCTTCCAAATTTTAATTTTCATCTACATAACTGAACGTTGATATACATAAGTATGTTATGTATCAAAACTAACTTCTTTGATGATATTTAAGGAAAAACATATCTTCCTTTATTATAGCCCCCAATTAACGTCTTATTTATTAAAGTATGATTAATGAATCTCTTAAATTAAGTGATAACTTTTTAATTTCAAAATTTGAAACAACAAATCAATTAACAC
>NW_025853579.1:0-2598 GCF_002878395.1 Capsicum annuum | reverse complement strand
CGCTAACCCTAACCCTCATGCCATGAGGAGTTTGTATTTGTTTTCCCTCTCTTCAGTTTTACAAGGTTTGGATTCGAGGTAGAATCCTTTTCAAGAAGATGAGGATGATACAAGAATAATGGTCGCCTTAGCTTTTGACGACATCATTCGAAGTCACTATGTGAAGAATCAAGCTTTGGTCACATGGAGGGCATGGTATCATACTTGGAGGGGACGTTTTGAGCCTACTATTGATCAAACCCAAGTGTGGAAGATTGCTTGGAGCCTTGAAGACTTAAGGACTCTCGGGTTTGGACCACCTTTGTTGGTTCAGGATTTTGGTTCCCTTTACTAAGGGCATTTTGATCACTTAGCTTTAAGGGAATTTTGGATAATTAATATTGTCTTCCAACACACCAAAGCCACTCCTGGTCATTAATGGTAATGTGGTCTTTTTGTCTACTTTTGTAATATACTATAAGTAGTACATTTTAGGTCTTTTCTCCTTTGTTTTATGAAAGATGAAATATTGTAACACTTAAAATCCTCTCTCTTGAGAGTAAACCAACTTAGTGTAGTTTTAGTATAGGGCGTCGAAAAGTTAGCATTGTTCTTTGCTTGGAAACGATGGATCTTGAGGAGAGTTGATTCCCTTGACGGTCACCGTAAGAGTGTGGTTTTGATTATTATATTCATTAGGTATTTTTGAGTTTAATACACTCCTTAGTTCTTAATCTTGTAATAATCTTGGTCTTACTATCTATCCTTTACTTTTATTATTGTTATCTTGTGTAGTGGACTGTTTTGGCTCATTTATTGAATCTAAAACTTGTGTTATTGTTGTTCAATATTGTTCATCACATTTTATAGCTGTTTTGGTGTAGGAATACACCCTTGTATCTTGTATTCTTATTATTGGTAGCGAATCTGAGTGTGGTCTCCATCTTGGATCCTTAAGATTAGTGGACTAATTTGGAGTGTGTTTCATGTTTTCGCTATCTTTTCTCGTATCAGTTTCGATCCCGAACCAAAAGTAGTCAATATGGGTGTCGTTGATTTTGTTTTGACGCGTAGATTTCATATTTGATGTTTTTAGCGGAGTTCGATATTGTTCGTGAAAATTAAGATCGTGGGTTCGAAGTGTAGCTAGCGGATCGATTTTGGCTTTTGAGGTCGTTTATGGCTTAACTCTTTCAGACTAGGCTAGATAGTAAATGATGATATAAAATGCATGTTAAGGGTGGAAACTAATCATGAAAAATGATTATTTATATGTTGTGCCCGTGTGGGGGACTATATGTTATGTAATTATTGAAATTGAGTTATTATGTGATCTGTGTGATCGTGTGGGGTCCTATGTGATATTAGTAGCCTTAAATACATGTGAATAATTACATTGTGTTGTTAAGTTGCTTAATATGGTATCATTGGTGTATTGTGATTATTTTTATACTTTATTTGGCATATGAGACATGTGAAAATTTGTGGATGAAACTGAGATAATGAGTGAATATTGCCTCACGTGGTTGTGGAAATATATCATTGTGGTTGGTTGTGAAAATTTTCATTATGATTGGTTGTGAGCATTACATGCTCATGTTATATACATTCATGAAACATTGGTACTACCGTGGCAATATTTGAGAAACATTGGCAACACCTTTTTAAAACTCTTCTCAAGGGATGTGCCAGGGAGGAGATATTGTAATACCTTATGAAACCTTTTTTGAGAGATATGCCAAAAGGAAGATACGAGATATGTGGATTTTATATGGGTTGAAAAGCCCCTCATGGGTCCTACATCGGGAAGCTTTAGCTCCGTAGGTGTATACAGGGATTATGCGACGATCTCAAAGGTTGTGCGACGACCTCGTGCATCATCATCATCATCATTATCATATACATTGCACTTATTTTATTGTACTGTATTTTTGTATTGACTTGTCATTAATGTAGTTGTCTTATCTTCTTTTACTTATATTAGATGATCTTGTATATTTGCATGTTCCCCCTTATTCTACTTATGTGATATAATACATACTCGTGCTCTATCTTGGTGTGTATGTGATATATTAGAATTGTTAGTGCAAGAGGTATGGGCTACCGTTGTGGGACATTTTCTCATTGCAGGTGACGTGCCCTTAGTGTATATTTTGTATGCTTTCTTTACTACTTTTCTTGGTCAGACTATGATACCTACTGAGTACAAGTGGACCGTACTCATGCCTACTGTGCCCTTTCGGTGTAGTTCCTAGCTAAAGTACGCCTCAGCTTACTTGACTCTGGCCATTGTTGGAGCTTACAAGGTAGCAGTTGGACATTCATGCATCTAAAGTTTACCTCTATGTTCCTATAGTAGTTATGTATTTATTAGTATTTGAAGACAAATATTATTCTTTTGTGGTTATTTTTCTGATGTATTTGACTCTTGGATCGTATTAGTAGTTCTTACACTATTGACACCTGATTTTGGGCATGATTGGTATTTTGGATAAGTTTTTTCCACATTGTTATGATTACTTATATGGTTTAGCTTCATTCTAGAAGACTTATCTTGGGATATTTTTATCTTTTCCTCTTTTCGTATTAGTTTGGGTGATAGGCTTACTTGTCAAGGTG
>NW_025853578.1:0-1598 GCF_002878395.1 Capsicum annuum | reverse complement strand
CATCCAAGGTTGCAGCGGTTCGCGATTGGACTAGACCTACTTCGTCCATTGAGATTTGGAGTTTTATCGGATTAGCAGTTTATTATTGGCATTTTGTTGAAGGTTTCTCTTTTATTGCAGCTCATTTGACTAAGTTGACTCAGAAAAAGGTTTCCATCTAGTGGTTTGATGCTTGTGAGGTGATCTTTCAAAAGCTCAAGGATTTATTGACTTCAGCTCCTATATTGGCTTTGCCCAAGGAAGGCGTGCGCTTTACCGTATTTTATGTATACGTCTCATCAGTTGAAGCCTCATGAGAGGAATTACCCAATTTATGATTTGAATTTGTGCGCAGTAGTGTTTGCCTTTTAGTTGTGGAGGCACTACTTATATGGAGTCCGTTGTGAGATCTTCTCAGATCATTGTAGCCTTCAGTACCTCTTTACCCAGTAAGATATTCAAATGAGGCAGTGTCATTGGCTTAAGCTTCTTAAGGATTATGACTTGACTATTCTCTACCATCTGGGCAAGGCTAATGTGGTCGCGGATACCTTGAGCCGAAAGTCGATTAGCATGGGTAGCTTGGCGTATCTTTTGATCAGGAGAAGACTTTGTCCTTAGAGGTTCAGTCTTTAGCTAACCAGATGGTTAGGCTTGATATTTCGACACCAGGGCATGTTTTGTCATTTGTGGAGGGTAGATCTTCTTTGATGAAGCAGATTCGAGCTTATCAGTTTGACGATGTTGGATTGAGGTTAATTCGAGATAAGGTGTTGAGTGGGGAGGCTAAGGAAGCCTTACTTGATTCAGATGGATTTTTTAGGATTAGAGGCCGAGTTTGTATTTCGGGAGTGGGTGACCAGTTAGGTTGATCTTGGAGGAGGCCCATTGTTCCAGATATTCTATCCATCTAAGTATGACTAACATGTATCATGATTTGAGGCAACACTACTGGTGGGGTGGTATGAGGCGATATATGGCATGTTTTGTGGATCGTTGTCTATGTTGTCAAAAGGTGGAGAACGAGCATATGAGACCTGGTGGATTACTTCAGAGGTTATCCATTCTCGAGTGGAAGTGAGAATGGATCACTATAGATTTTGTGACTGGTTTGCCTCGTACATCTCATAGTTCTGACAGTATTTGGGTTATCATGGATCGATTGACCAAGTCAGCTCATTTTATTCAAGTCCGGGTCTCATTCAGTGCTGAGAGGTTGGCTCATATCTATATTTGTGAGATTGTTTGTCTGCATGGTGTGTCGGTGTCTATAATTTCAGATCGAGGTTCTGTGTTTACATCTCACTTTTGGACAACTTTTCAAGGTAAGTTGGGTACTCGAGTTGATCTTAGCATAGCATTTCACTCCAGACTGATGGCCAGTCAAAGCGAACTATTCAGGTTTTGGAGGATACTCCACGCATGCGTGATGGATTTTAGTGGCCAATAGGAGCAACTTTTGTCTTTAGCAGAGTTTGTATTAATAATAGCTACCGTTCCAGTATTTATATGGCTTCTTTTGAGGCATTGTATGGTAGGCGTTGTCTCTTCCTAGTGGGGTAGTTTGATGTTTCAGAGGTGAGACCTCAAGGTACAGACTTTCTTTGTGAGTCTTTAGT
>NW_025853577.1:0-2021 GCF_002878395.1 Capsicum annuum | reverse complement strand
GGGTGCGCGAGCACAGACTGAACTCGTATCAAACTTTATATATGGATATGGAAATAAAGAAAAAATGTATATAATCTAATCGGTGAGCACCCATAGTAAGAGTTGTTTGGTCAGCCTAGTTGTTGTTTATGGGTGCTTAAGGCCATTTATTTCTTTTGGTCTTAAGTTCAATTCCCACTCAGCACATTTTTTTTTTAATTTTGGTAACCAACTCTTCTCTTCTTATTCACTTTAAACTTTCTTTTATTTTTTTCTCCCTTACTCCTTGTGATGATTGTTCGGACTCCACTATTTTTAAGCTAAGAAGCACCCGTCGTTTAAAAAATCTGGATCCTCCACTGTCAACAACACCATACCACAAGTTCCAACAACATCAACCCCACCACCAACATCAATAACAGCATCAACAACAAAGAAACAAACAAAATACATAAAAGAAATGATACTGCCAACAAGGCTTTTAAACTTCTCTCAACTGATGACTTTTTTCGCATCTTGTAATAAAAATTCTCAGTTAGTTTATTCAACAATTAAAATTTCCTTCAAATTTTTAAAATAACTATGATATGGAAAAATAGTAATTAAATAAAAAAAGATGTAAATAACTTGCAAGAAGAAGACGAGAATAAAAGAGCAATAGTGAATCATATCATACCTTAATGTCAAAAGGGGGTCAAAACAACAATTTCAGTCGAGGAATCTCAGATATGGATATTGATAGATTTAGATCCGAACGAAAACTTATGAGAAAAAGGAGAGAAAAAAAGGTTGTGATAACCCTAAAGAGGATAGAAAGAAAAAAGATGAGAGATTTAGGACTGAAGGAGAGGAGAAGAGAGATGAGATAATTCTAATTTCTAAATGTACTACCCTTAATATTAAATGACTAAACAAAGTGTATTTATTCAAATTTATATTTTCAAAGCATAATTAATAAGACTAATTTGGTAGTAAAATAAACCCCTAATTAATATTTTCTTAATGGGAGTGCCAAGTTAATATGAAACTAAAGAAGTATTAATGGTTTCAATATTCATTAATTAATATTCACTAATAATTTGAGGGGCACGAGGAAGAAAATGGGTGACATTGAAAAGACAAGACAAGACTACTCAATGAGATTTTTGAGTTATCCAAAAAATATTTTTACCACCTTTAGTAGTACTACTACTTTATCTACTCAGATAATAGTTTGCTTTAAAATTAAAAGAAAAAAAAAAGATTTTCAAACAGATATGTTGTCTGTTGCAACAGATTTAAATATCTGTTTGAGAAATCCCAACAGCTCAGTCATCTGTGACAACAGATGGAAATGTCATTTGATAACTAAATCAGAAACGTCATTTGTTACAACAAATATCAATATCTGTTTGAAAATTTCCAACAGCTCAATCATCTATCATAACAGATGCAAATGTCTCTTTGATAATTAAATAAGAAATGTCATCTGTTGCAACAGATATTGTTATCTGTTTGAAATTCTCCAACAACTCAGTTGTTTGTTACAACAGATTTCATTGCAATTGATTTAGGAGGAACTAGGGATGAAAGAATGAGCTCCTCATTAACTTAATGTTAAGAATAATAATAGTACCTACATCGATCTAGGTGGAACAAGGGATGAATGAATGAGATCACAGGGTCAACTACAAATCCAATTGAGTCGTTGCATTTGTATGGTGTTAGTATTGCATTCATCCCGACCAGAGTCGTTGATCGATCACTCTGAGTTGAAATGTGTTCTCATTAACTTAATGTTAAGATTAATAATAGTACCTACATTGATCTAGGTAGAATTAGGGATGGATGAATGAGCTTAAAGGGTCAACTACAACTTCAATTGAGTCTTTTAGCAATTGTATGATGAGACGGTGCTACATTCATCCCGACAAGAGTCATCGATCGATCACTCTGAGATGAACTGATTCTTACTACCTCGTATCAACTAATATCTTAATTGAATAATATGAGACTAGGGGTGATTTCTCATAGGGTCAACTACAACTTCAATTGAGTCTTTT
>NW_025853576.1:0-1417 GCF_002878395.1 Capsicum annuum | reverse complement strand
AATTTTATGTCCACATAATATTTGAGAAACCATTACTATTCATATTTATTTTTTAGGTAACCAGCAATTTATTATCTATAGTATCCATTTTATGTTCATTTTATCAGAGTGAAAGGTAAGATCTACAGAATAATTATAAAATCAATTATCCCGTATTATAGTGAACTAGTATTCGTATCCGCGCGATGCGCAACCTATATTTTTAAAAGTAATTTTGGATTATCTTGATTGTTTGAAAATATGAAATCATATAAATTTATGTAATTCATATACAAAATTACAAACAACTCTAATCTATAACACAAAATAAAAAATAGATAAGAATACATTCCATGAGATTATATATATTTGATAATCTCTCTAGAAAAATTTCTTTAAATATTTGTTGTTTTTTCCGGTATAGATATTGTAGGCTTACTCATTCAATTCTTGTTGTTGCTCTTGAACTTCCACTTCTCACTCTTCCACAATGATCTTATTCTATATTAACTAAGGCCATCTTATCAAACTCTGAAGAAATTTTGTTCAATTTCTTTATGTTTACCATCTTTTGCTACTACATCAATCAATAATATCATCCCCATCATTTAGTGCTTCATGTAATGGTTGAAAAAAAAAATATTTTTGTGAGAGAAAATGTTGTATCTAAAGCAAAAACAGATACGTCTTGAATTGGTGATCTCGTGTTTAAAAGTAAAATATCACAATGAATTTCAACATCTGGAAGAAGTTTCACAATTGGACTCCCTTTTGCAATGTTAGAATATTAGTAACTTAACATGCCCATTAAGGAAAGCTGAGTATTTGTCCAAATTATTGGCGTTCACTTGGTAACAACTCATTTATGTTAAAAATAGAACTAATCAACAAATTATAACATTACATTATTAAAATATCAATAGAATATATTATCGTAGATTCATATAAAGTTATTTTCAGTCCCCTATCACATCAATTAGAATTTATTTAAAATGGATAAATAGCATGCACTATATTACAATTGAAGTCTCTTGCACTAATCTGATTTACTTCCACTTGCACGTACTTAGAACTACAAACGCTAGGTATTGCGACTCCAAATATCTAATCAACTTTATTAAAACATTATGTTTTAAATATGTAAAACTCACACCTATATAAATCATACAATACATCTATAAAGTAAAATTTAACTCCATTTAATAATCTAGAAATTTAGAACCAATAGTGACTACATATATTATCGAGTTACTGTTTGACTCCGTTAAGATTAAGGACGTGAGACTTATAATTTTGTAAAACGTATGTACTTCTTTTATCAAAATGTAGCAAAAGAGCACTTCAAATATCCTTTTTGTTTTGTGATAATTATAATAAGTATTATCTTCATATGATAAAGAAGCTAAAAATTATTTTTTTACCAATCGATTCTGAAATT
>NW_025853575.1:0-3034 GCF_002878395.1 Capsicum annuum | reverse complement strand
TAACTATTGTGACTTTTCACCATTTTTGTTTTTAAATCTTTTTTTTAATTATTTATTTATTATATAATAAAAAATTCACAACATTGGATTAATTAAGTTATACGATGATTGTTAGTAAAAATATGAACATCCGTGATTTTTTGTCTAAACACATTCAACAACGTTGCTGATACATCAAATTCTCCATCTGTTGCGACTGATAAATCAGTTGTTAGAAGAAATAAAAGAAGCTCCTAAAACAAATGGACGATTTGTTGCAACAGATGGTATATCTATTGCAACAAATGGGTTATCTGATGCAATAGATATATAATCTGTTGTCACAACCCAATAAAAATGGTTATTATTTTATTAGAGAAATGGTTATTGAAAAAAGGTGTCTTCGATTTTAAACTGAGAAAAAAGATTATTTAAATTTAAAACTAATTAATAATAATAAGCTGAAAAGTCATGACTTATCACAATAATAAAAAACTCACCAGCTTGATTTAATTAAGTCATTTCTTTTCACAGAAAATAATAAGAAAATAAATGATAAACACAATAAAAAATGACGTTACTAAAAAATAATTATTTAATTTGAGTAATTGACGTTAATATTAAATAGGTGCCAAATCTTTTCACAGAAAACATTTTTGTTTTAAAATCTATTTTTTTAATTTATATAATAAAATAGTCAGTAAATTTGGATTAATGATATGATGATAATTTAAAAAAAGATAGATTATATGTTGCAACAGATAGATTATCTGATGCAACAGGTTGTCTATTTGTTGTAACAGATGATATATTTGTTGTCACAGATGAGTTATCTGATGCAACAGATATAAAATTTGTTGTCACAACTCAATAAAAATAATTTTTAAAAAGATCATAAAATTGTTTAATTTAATTAAGTCATAACTTTTCACAGTAATAAAAAATGTAATTAATAAATCGAGGTGAACAGTTACGCCTTTTTGCCTAACTCATTCAAATTCAATCCTCTATAAATAGGTCTCTCCTTACTCAATTATTCATTCAACTACACTCTATTTATTTATTACATCTTGTCTTTATATTACACCCGTACTCAGGTAAGTTTTTTTACTTGCTTTGTGTGTAAATATACCCAATTTGTAGTATACGTTGTATTACATTGGATTCCTTTCTTTACTTTTGTTTTTATATTTTTTATTAATTCATATGTGTTCTAGATATGGCTAATCCAGTGTGGGGCGTTGCTTTTCTCCAAGATGTCGTGAATGAACTTCGGATGTAGGTTCGTGACCTGCAATGGAAGTTGAGAGCAGTGAGACCAAGGATGCTCTATGAGATCCGCAGGCTGAGGAGGGCCCTGCTGCTGCCGGTTGGAGATTGGCCGGCTGACAATAATAATAATAATAATAATAATAATAATAATAATAATAATAATAATAATAATAATTAGATTATTTTTTCTTTTAGTCTATGTATTTTTATTTGTTTTTGTTTAGTAAAAAAATTTATGTTTGATCGGCTTTGACGTTTTAATTCATATTTAATTTTCATTTTGTCTATTATATTCTCAACAAATATGTCGACGATTGGACGTAAGGAATAATTTTGAATCCAGTAGCAATAACAAGAGTTGAAACATATTGGTTATCTGTTGGGTTTGTGGCAAGGGCTAATTTTTGTTGTTCCAAACAAATTACTCATATGTTGCAACAGATAATCAGTCAGATGCAACAGATAATTAGTCTGATGTAACAGATAATTAGTCTGTTGCAACAGATAACTCTTCTGTTGCAACAGATTACCCATCTGTTCAATTCATGTTATGGCCACTAGAGAACCATAAACATGAATCCAACATATGAGTCTTTTGTTGCAAATTACTCATCTGATGCTACAGATGAGTGATCTGTTTAAATTGCGGGCACTTATATTGGATTCATGATTGAGTTCTATCCATTGTTGGAAAAAAAATAGCAGTAGTTGTGTACCCAGATGACAAATTCAATGAAAAATCATAATTTTTCTTACCAAAGTCACCTATGAAGTAATGTCAAAGTGAAAAGTGATGTAGGAAACATAATTTGACCTAAGAAATTGGTCAGATAGTAACAGTAGCGGTAACAACAACAATAATGGTTGACAAGAAGAAGATGAAGATGATAATGAATTGGAAGATGATGATAATGAAGTAGAAGATGATGAATAAAACAACAGTAACAATGAACAACAATAATCGTAAAGAGAGAGAAAACAACAACGGATGAGAAGAGAGAGAAATGCGTCTTTTCCCCTCCGTTTCCTGTTATATTAACTAACATATTAATCAAAGTGTCAATTCAAAAACTTATAGGTTATTTTCAAATTTTTCCAACTTTCTTAATCCATGATAAAGTAATTGTCACCTACACTTAATTATTAAAACTTGAATCACCTACACCTCATTTTCAAACTCTTTTGCCACCTACAGCTCAAAGCCCCTACCAACACGCCCCGGAATATCTAATATGTATTACATACGTCATAGGTGATTAATGAATAGGAGAGGATAGTTGCAATTAATAATTAATATGTTTACAATTGTTGATCCGTGCATGTAAATGCACGCTATCTAATAAATTTTTCCAACACTAAGGAACGATGTCGACAATATTACCCATCCTCTTTAGTTTCTTCTTCATTGGTCATACTTCTCCATATCAAAATAGTCGTCACTTTTTATTTTTTGAGAGTTAATATAATTAGTTTTTTCAAGTTAAATTAGATTAGATGAATTTGATATTTTAAAGCCAAAATTTAAATATTCAAAAATTATATGAAAAATATTATAATTTGTAAATTTTTATATATGTACATGGTACACAAAATATATCTTAAAATATTAATCAAAGCTATTACTAGATAGGGAATTATGACAAGTACTTTGAAATGAAAGTAGCAGTTTGATTACTCCCTACTTTTTGTCAATTCAGCCAAAGAATGGTTAAAACAAGAGTTGGACAAGGAGTGACGTATTCTCTCAATTCAGAAAAAGAATTATATAACATGTTGAATATCT
>NW_025853574.1:0-3445 GCF_002878395.1 Capsicum annuum | reverse complement strand
TGAGTTTGTCAACGAGGACCACTTTCTTTCTTGACAGCTTTCTTATAATACTCCTCTTGGTCCTTCTTAGCTCTACGCAAGGTCAAGGAGAAGTATAGAAGGTTCTCTTTGAGTTTTTCCAAGGCAAGTGCTCTCTCGACTGATAAATCCGGTGCTGCAGCATATATGGATAGTGCAGCACTCAATGCAGAACAGTTTTCTGGTAGAAGCAAGTCTTGAGAAGACATAATCAGTAGTCTCTCGATATCAGCTTTCGCTGTGCAAGCAGTTCTGTTGATATCTTATCTTCTACGGGAGAAGATTGATTAGCAGAAAAACCAAGTGATTCAGATCGTTTAATGTGTTGACTAACTCGAGCAAAGACGTCTTCTAGATTATCAAACTTCACAGGGCAGTCTGGTGGTTCAATAACATCAGATATCTTATTTTTGGTATTAGCTAATGATGGGGAAATTCTGCCTTCCTCACCATCTTGAAAAGTAAAAACACTCAAAATTAGATGGAGTATCTCTACATAACGACACAAGATGAACTAAATCTAGCATTCAGTTTTTCCTTCCTATTCTTCCCCTTTTTATCTTCTCACCTTTTTCAGATCCAAAATTTTTCTTTTTTCGGATACTTGATAGTGCCTTGGAAATTGCTTTCTTTCTCCTCTTAGCCTTAATCTCTAATGGAGTGAATGAAACTGAAATTCTCTTTGATCGAATGACACTACTATTAGATATTAATTCCTTTACATCAGCAGTTAATGCATTAACAGTATTAATCACTCCATCATGTTTTGTCTTGCACTCTTCACATTTACATGCACAAGATAAGCAAGGAGGGGCAAGATTGATCACTCTTCTCCCATATAGAGGACAACATATCCGTCATGCAAAAGTTTACACCGTCGCCAGAAATATTTACCGCAGCGAAAGTCTGTAGAAGGCATGACAAATAAACATGAGCAACATCCGACATTAAATCTTAATAGGGTATCAGAACCATATTCATAGTCTCTCAGCCTTATCAATTCGGACCTACCAAACTTAACTGTAAAATTGCAGATATCTTGTTTCAATGGTCTATGACTAATCGGTAAAAACAGCATTCAAAAAATCAGTGTACTCTATGTGTGTTTCCTCGATAACATTATTAGTGCTACAATCTTCCCACATATGAAGTGGTTGCATCTGCATGCAGCTTATTCCTCCGAACCTATCTTTACTGCAGCCTCTTGTAATGGTCTGGCAAAAGTTGATTAACTTTCAGTTCCTTATATATCTACAAAGAAGAAGGAAAAAAAATTAATGTCACAGAAAAAACATTATCCATCTATTGCAACAGATGTAGAGTCTGTTACATCAAATGTGGAGTCTGTTGCGGTAGATGTAGAGTCTGATGCAACAGATGTTGAGTCTGTTGGAATACATCCCAGCCTTACTGGTGGTTTGATTTGTTCCAATAGTTGCTCCATTTATTGCAACATTAACAACAGCATAAACTACAAACAACAAATAAAAAACAACAAATAAAACAACAACATTTGTTCCAACAACATCATCAATAACAAAGAAGCATACATCCTATGTTCCAACACCATCAACAACCAGAGGCGGACCTACATGGAGTCCTCCGGGTGCGCGAGCATAAACTGAACTCGTATCGAACTTTATAAATGTATATGAAAATTAAGAAAAAATGTATATAATCTAATCAGTGAGCACCCATAGTAAAAGTTGTTTGGCTAGCCTAGTGGTTGTTTATATGTGCATAAGGCTATTTATTTCTTTTGGTCTTAAGTTCAATTCCCACTCAGCACATATTTTTTAAATTTTGGTAACCAACTTTTATCTCCTTATTTACTTTAAACTTTTTTTTTGTTTTTTTCTCCCTTACTCCTTGTGTTGATTGTTTGGACTCCACTATTTTTAAGCTAAGAAGCACCCACCGTCTAAAAAACATGGATCCGCCACTGTCAACTACACCACACCACAAGTTTAACAATGCCAACCCCACCAACAACATCAATAACAGCATCAACAACAAAGAAACAAACAAAATACATAAAAAAAAATGATACTACCAACAAAGCTTTTAAACTTCTCCTAACAGATGACTTTTTTTTGCATCTTGTAATAAAAATTTTTGGTTCATTTATTCAATAATTAAAAGCTCCTTCAAATTTTTTAAATAAATATGATATGGGTAAATGGTAATTAAATAAAAAAAGATGTAAATAACTTGCAAAGAAAAATACGAGAATGAAAGAGCAATAGTAAATCATACCTTAATGTCAAAAGGGGATCAAAACAGTAATTTCAGTCGAGGAATCTAAGATATGGATCGATTTGGATTCGAAAGAAAATTTATAAGAAAGAGGAGAGAAAAAAAGGCTGTGATAGAAAGAAAAAGATGAGAGACCAATAAAATAAATTTAGGGCTGAAGGAGAGATGAGAAATTCTAATTTCTAAATGTACTACCCTTAATATTAAATGACTAAATAAAGTGTATTTATTCAAATTTATATTTTCAAAGCATAATTAATAAGGCTAATTTGGTAAAATAAACCCCTAATTAATATTTTCCTAATGGGTGTGCCAAGTCAATAGGGGCCAACTAATATAATATGAAACAGAAGAAGTATTAGGGGTTTCAATATTCATTAATTAATATTCATTAATAATTTGAGGGGCACGATGAAGAAAATGGGTGATATTGAAAAGACAAGACAAGACTACTCAATGAGATTTTTCAGTTATCCAAGAAACATTTTTTACCGCCTTTAGTAGTACTACTTTATCTACTCGGAAAGAAGCTTACTTTAAAATTAAAAAGTAAAAAAAATTCAAAAAGATATATTGTCTGTTGCAACAGATATAGATATCTGTTTGAAAAGTCCCAACAGCTCAGTCATCTGTGACAATAGATGAAAATGTCCATTCGATAACTAAATTAAAAATGTCATCTGTTATAACAAATATCAATATTTGTTTAAAAATTTTCAACAGCTTAATCATCCGTCACAACAGTCATCTGTTGCAACAGATATTATTATCTATTTAAAATTCTCAAATAACTCAACTAGGGATAAATGAATGAGCTCACAGGTTCAACAACAAATCCAATTGAGTCTTTGCAATTTCATGGTGTTGGTATTGCGTTCATCCCGATCTGAGTCATCGATTGATTACTTTGAGTTGAAATGAGTTCTCATTAACTTAATGTTAAGATTAATAATAGTACCTAAATCGATCTAGGTGGAACGAGGGATGAATGAATGATCTCACAGGGTCAACTACAAATCCAATTGAGTCGTTGCATTTGCATGGTGTTAGTATTGCGTTCATCCCAACCTGAGTCGTCGATCGATCACTTTGAGTTAAAATGAGTTCTCATTAACTTAACGTTAAGATTAATAATAGTACCTACATCAATATAGGTGGAACTAAGGATGAA
>NW_025853573.1:0-3858 GCF_002878395.1 Capsicum annuum | reverse complement strand
GTCGCACACCTTATGGCATAAGTTAGGTTGTGCGTTGCACACCTTATGTTAGGCGACGCACTCCACTTTGGAAAGCCATAACTTCTTGCTCGAGTGTGAGATTTTGGTAAAATTAGTATCATTGGAAAACTAATTCGATTCTTTACAATTTGGTGGGTAAACCTGCCAAAATACCATATATACATCAAGTTATGCTCGTTCAAAGATGACCCTTGTGGAATCAAGCACTAAAACTTGAGGGATTCAAATATTCTTAGCTTGCCTTACTCTAAGTGACTCTTATGAACACGCTTAACACATCATGAGCTCTCTTCTCACTAGGATACTCATTGTAAGTCATGTACTCAAATATGAGTCACAGGATAGGAGGTTTCATACGTAGGATAATGGTTCATTTTCTAGCTTAGAAATATATGGGGTATTACCCACACAAAACTCAAGTACTTGGAATGGGAGATGTTGAATTGAGTTTTACTTCTGAAAGTGTATTGATATTAAAAGATATACTTTATACTCCTTCTATGAGAAAAAATTTGATATCTAGTTTTCTTCTTAATAAAGCGGGCTTCAAACAAATTATTTAATCTGATCAGTATGTAATTGTTAAAAATAATATTTTTATGGGAAAGGGGTATGCATATGATGGTATATTCAAGTTGAATGTTGAAATGAATAAAACATCTACTTCTGTTTACATGCTTTCTTCTACTAATTTTTGGCATGCTCGGTTGTGTCATATAAATGATCATTATGTGAGAATCATGAGTAATTTAGGATTAATTTTAGTGATCAAAAAGAACTTTGAAAAATATGAGGCTTGTAGTAAAGCCAAAATCACAAAAAGGCCTCATTTTCAAGTTGAGAGAAAAACTGAATTATTAGAATTAGTTCATACTGATATTTGTGAACTTGGTGGAATTTTAACTCATGGATGAAAGAGATATTTTATCACTTTCATTGATGATTTTTCTAAGTTTACATATGTTTACTTAATGAAAAGTAAAAGTGATGCATTTGGGAATTTTAAAAAATTTCTCCATGAAGTTGAAAATCAATTTAACAGAAAAATAAAAAGAATAAGAAGTGATAGAGGCCGTGAATATGAGTCACATGAATTCGATTCTTTTGTTAGATCATTGGGTATAATTCATGAAACTACTCTTCCTTATTCTTCTGCATCTAACAGTGTAGCGGAAAGGAAGAATAGACCATTGGTTGAGTTGACTAATGCCATCTTAATTGAGTCTTGTGCACCTTTAAGTTTTTGGGTGAAGCTCTTTTGACTGCTTATTATGTGTTGAATCGTGTGCCTCATAAAAAAACCAAACTAGCACCACTTGAGTTATGGAAAGGTCATAAGCCAAATTTGAGATATCTAAGAGTTTGGGGTTGCTTAACCTATGTAAGATTAATGGATCCTAAAATCTCTAAGTTGGGTAAAAAAGTTACTACTTGTGCTTTTTTTGGTTATGCTTCAAATTGCACGGCCTATAGATTTTTAATCTTGAAGATAGTGTGATAATAGAATCAGGCGATGCTATTTTTTATGAAAATAAATTCCCCTTTGATTCTAAAAATAGTGGGGGTCTAAGGACTAAAGAAAATATTTTGTCACTACCTAGTTCTTCTACTTCTACTTTAAAAATAAAGAAAATGATGATTTTGAGTTAAGAAGAAGTAAACGAGCTAGAGTAGAAAAAGATTTTGGTTCTGATTATTATGTTTTTAATATTGGAGATGACCATATCACTTTAAAATAAATTTGTCTTCATATGATGCTATTTTCTGAAAAGAGGCTGTAAACGATAAAATGGATTCTCTAATTTCCAATAAAACTTGGAAGCTAGTTGATTTACCACCGGGTTGCAAAACAATTGAATGTAAATGGGTCTTACGCAAAAATTTAAAACTGGATGAATCTGTTGATAAATATAAAGCTAGGTTAATGGCTAAAGGCTTTAAGCAACTAGAAGGCCTAGAATTTTTTGATACTTTTTCACCAGTAACTCGAATTACATCCATTAGACTTTTAGTTGCTATTGCGACTATTTTTTATTTACAAATTCATCAAATAGATGTTAAAACTTCTTTTTTAAACGGAGACCTAAATGAGGAGATTTACATAGAACAATCCGAGTGTTTTGTTGAGGCTGGTCACGAAAGCAAAGTGTGTAAACTTAATAAATCCCTCTATGGATGAAAACAAGCATCAAAGTAATGACATGAAAAGTTTGATTCCTGCATGATTGATAATGGGTTTAAAACAAATGAGTGTGATAGGTGCATATATCATAAGTCTTAGAATAATTCACATGTTATTATTTGCCTATATGTTGATGATTTATTGATCTTTGGCTCTAATATGAATGTTATTGGTGAAACTAAAAATATTTTTAGAATCCATTTTGATATGAAAGATCTTGGTAAGGCAAATTATATTCTAGAAATAAAAATTACTAGAACATGTGATGAAATTTTCCTTGACTAGTCACATTATGTTGAGAAAATATTGAAAAAATATAATTTCCTTGATTGCAAGCGTGCTGTAACTCCATTTGATTCTACTGTTCACTTGTTTCCTGTTAAAAGTAAAAATGATGTTATAAATCAAAAGGAATATGCTAGCATAATTGAAAGTTTGAGATATGTGACTGATTGCACTAGGCTCGATATTGCATATGAAGTAAAAGTACTTAGCAAGTTTACAAGCAATCCAGGTAATGAACATTGACATGCTATAACGAGAGTAATGAGATATTTAATTGAAATGAAAAATTATGGTTTGTTCTATAAAAAAAAATATCTTATTGTACTTGAAGGCTTTTGTGATGTGGATTGAAAAACTTTATCTGGTGATTCCTTAGCTACTTCTGGTTATATTTTTAATTTGGGTGGTGGTGCTATTTGTTGAAGTCTAAAAAACAAACTATAATTGTTAACTCTATCATGGAAGCTGAACTAATTGCTTTAGTATCAGCTAGTAAGGAAGGGAATTGGTTGAGAGATTTGTTATTTCAAATACCTTATTTTGAAAACTAATTTCTCCTATTTTAATTCATTGTGATATCACCGCTGCAATTGGTAGAGTTCAAAACCGTTATTACAATGGTAAATCCAGACCTATAAGAAGAAAACACAGTAATGTGAGATCATATTTGACAAATGGTACCATTAATATTGATCATGTCAAATTTTGTGATAATATTGCAGATCCGTTGACTAAGGCCTTAGCAAGAGAAAAGGTCTGAAGCACATTGAGTGGGATGGGATTAAAGCCTATTGAATTTTGAGTCATGTGTGAGGAAACCCAACCTGGGGACTAGAGATCCTATAACCAGGTTCAATGGGAAAAACGAATTACATGATGACTTGTTGTGAAAAAGACACTATTTTCTTATCCCTCCCTATGATGTGAGAGCATTTTTCTGTAATGATTGTGAGGTTGAGTTTATAAAACTCTTAATGAAAATTTGTAGCTCGTATGCTAAATTACAGAAGCACTCTCGACGGATTTCACCTATGTGAGTGTGGAGGTAGGCCGTTTCCTATGAGAATTATGCTCATTCTCAAAAGACACTCATTAAAATTGGGATAGTACAAGGCCGTAATGTGCTGGCTATAAAGCTCATGTCAACGCCTTAATTATTATGTATAAGTAGTAACTTTTTATTTTCCCTAAGCAGTCATAGTTCAAGTCTGAGATCACTACGACTCTAGAGTAAAAATTATTGTTTTACTAAGTGGAGGTTCAATGCAGAGCACACCTTCATTATGCATGGTAGTCTTCCTTCAACTAGTGGACTCTCTTGCTAATATTAAAATGAGTGGGGGATTGATGTTGTTTTAGCATTTTAATAT
>NW_025853572.1:0-1589 GCF_002878395.1 Capsicum annuum | reverse complement strand
AAAACAACAATAATTACTTGACAACTTGCTATTATTCCAAGTTAAAATCCTCAATTATGTTAACACAAAGATAACACATCAATACCCTCAATTTAAAACATTTGCTTATGCTTAAGAAACTATCTAACACAATATTATGCGCTCAATTAGAACAACAATGTAAAGTGTAGCACTTTTATGTTTCAATTGTAACCCATTAGGAAAAATGTGATATTTTCTTGCCAGTGTACAATAGGATTCCTTACACATCTTTAAAGTTCAAACAGACAAAACACTACTTAAACTCAGATTATCCAATCAAATGTTTAGCAATAGCAAGTACTATTCTCATGCCCTCATATAGAAGAAAGAAGTTCCTTACTCCTAATATTACTTTTTTCTCTTAGGAACTGGACATCAAATCTCTCAATCTCAGAAAAAAGTTTCAAATTGTACACCTACAATACCATAGTCTTGCCCTTACCATTCCTTTTGGGTTATCCAATAGTCAAACTAAGATCATTGTAGGGCTTTCTTTGCTTGAAATGATGGCTTAAGTGCTTGAAAGGTCAATTTAGTATTACAGACTTAGCCTATTTTTTAAAATTTATACCACTTAGCTACAACAACTAATTCAGTTGCATTCTTCCAGCAAACAACTTTTATGAATTAGTTTTATTCTAAGCACTCACAATCAACACCATTTATTTATTTTTATTTTTATTATTTTTTTAACTTTAAAACATTATTTACACCTTATAATCATTATATCTTATAATGTAGATACCCTCAGCTTAGACAAATTGCCTTGTAATACCTGTGTCTTTTTCCTAGCTAGAAGCCCTCTTAAGAATGCTAAGACTCACTTTGAAAAACAAATCTGTTTTTCTATATGTAGTACTTTTTAGATTTTCAATTTCTATCATGTGGGAAAGTGATTTGGCTTTCCAACGATACCAATTCTGTCAAAATCCAAAAACAGACGAAGGAGTTATGGATGTTTTACTTTGAACGGTCAGAATCGCCCAGGTGTGACGGCCTAGTTGGCGGACCGTCAACTTAGTGACGGACCACCACTTGGATCGTCAAACCCATGCCAGTTAATCCATGTTCTGTATAAGGACTGACGAATGAGTTGACGGACCTTCAAAGTTGTGACATACCGTCATCCAGGCCGTCAACCCTTATCCAGTGAAGCCCATTTCTGGTCCACATCTGACGGGCTGAATAATGGTCCACTAGGATTCTGATGGACCATCACTCACCACTTTCAACTTATATCTAGTTGTTTTAACAGGTGTGTTTTGGTCACTTATCACCTGCCTATATATACCAAGATAAGTCTGAATTCAGCCATTTTGCTCACTTTTATTTCACAAACAACAACTAGGGTTTCTCCCTAAATTAAATCTTCAAGGCCAAGACACAATATTCTTCAATAATCGAAGGATTTTAAATCCTTCCATTTCAAAAAAAACATTAAGAACCCTGAGTCAGGTATGCGTAGTGTTCATCTATGGACCCCTTTAGTTCATAGAGTTCAAGAACCCTGATTTTAAATGAGAAACTTTGATTTCCTTTTTTCTATGTGATGTTGTTCAAGTCAATGA
>NW_025853571.1:0-2259 GCF_002878395.1 Capsicum annuum | reverse complement strand
CTAACTTTATTAAAATACCCTAATCTATTATTAGAATATGTAATCTCTTGTTCTACTTCTTTTATATTTTTTTATCAACCTTGTCTGTTCTCTAATTAGTGATTCTTTTAAATTTTTTAATGTTATTTTAACAATTTTATCTATTTCAGTATCTATAAGGACTAAATTATCAACTTTTCTTATTTCGTCTTTAATTCAAAATAATTGTTCTGTAAAGTGCTTTAATAATTCTTTAAGCTGATTTTTATAAATTATTTCTTCGTACAACTGACGTCTGGTTTCTCTAATATGTATAACATATTTAAGTGGCATACCTTATCCTAATGGAACTTTATTTACTTGTTGTAAATAGTAATTTGTCCTATAATAAAAGTTTTCTATTCTTATATTATTGAAATCTAATTCTTCGTTAGAAATTTTTAGCAGAGTTTTTAAATATTTTGCATCTATTTTGTCTATGTTTTCCTGAGTTATTTGACCCTGTATTTTTTCTATATTATCTTCTAAATTTATACCCTTTCCTCTTAATTTGGATCTATGATGACCCTCTTCTTCTATCCACTTATTTAGTCGTCTAACTCTTTGGAAAATAGGTAAATCTTGCATATAATTATATTATCCTAGTTGATATGCTTTTCTATTAATACGTTCTTTAAGCCACCGTATTCCGTTACTATAATTTTCTAAGTCTCTATTACAACCGTATAATTCTCAATTTAAGGTACTTACTAATTCTTCACTTACTGTTCTAGATGTATTATATAGCTTATATAATCTATTTGCTTCTATTAATCTTTTTACACTCTTTTCTAAATTCTGTTTTCTAGCGATAATATTAGCTCTTTTGCTATATTCTCTATATAAATAGAAATAGCTACACATTATATCTTGGAAAGTTTGATGTCTTTTCATATACTTAGTTTATATTCTAGTTGTCCTATTCTAGTTATTAAATAATCTAGTTTATTATTCATCTTCTCTTATATTCTAAAATATTTTTCTTAGTTTTCTATTTATATGCGAGTAGCTATTTCAATAAATGACAGATTGAAACTAGATTAAACTAGTTTATTACAATATAGAATAGGGATTAAATTAATTCAATAAATGACAATTTTTTACAATATAGGAAGATTAAATAATTTCAATAAATGACAATTTATCTCGTTTAAATCAATATATTGTAAAAAAAATCATACTCAGTACTCGCTCTTTTTCGTTGTTTCGTCATGTCTATAGGTTTTATATTCTATATTTTTCTCAAAATTTTTTTTACCCGGTTCATCTTTTCCTCTTAACCTATGTTCTTAATAAATTACTTCTTTAACCAAACCCCGGAAACTTCATCTGGCAACTAACACTCGTCCTTCTTCTATTCTGCAGACATAGCGGACTTATCAAGGCCATAATTCCTAGGAATTTACAGGTTAATTCATCGTTATTATTAAGAAATTAAGAGGTTAACCATATACTAAGGGTAATGAGTTTAAACAAACATAGTTTAATTTACATGATGTACAGAAAACATAAAAAATTTTAAAACATAAAAAACATATTTTTTGATGGGGAAGTATAAAATAAATAAGAACTTACATGAAGTAACTGGAATAGAGGTTTTCCTTTCGGGAACCCCTTAAGGACTTTGAAAAACTGAAAACTTTATTCATCCACAAACTTTATATATTACAATCTTTGATTTACGTCAGGAGTAGGTGGTTGGACAGGAGGATTGGTTTATACATAAGAGAGAGAAAATATTTCTTAGAGGTTCTGAGAGTTTTTCCTTCTAACTTTTGCTATTATTTCTAAGTCTTATATAGACCAAATTAAGAAAAAAAAGTGGACAAGGATTAAACTATGCGGCCTGGACAATATGGCCGACAGATAAGGATAAGATTCTTTAATAATGTAGGTCGGGTACACGTTGGGCCCCATCGTCACATGCATTATTATTCCTCTTTTCCAAACGCGTGCTTCATTAGTTTTTCTTTCCTTTTGGAAAGTAATGATAAAGGAAGCACTCTGATACGGACTTGACTAATTACAAGACTCGTAGTAGGCATACCCACATGGCACTCTTATCATAATACTATCATAATACTTGTATCTTATTATTCCACGTATCTATTTTCTTCTCCACTTGTCTTCTGTATGTCTATGGATCCAAGTTGTGCAGGGCTATGGTGTCAAAGCTCATTCTAGAGTCATCATCTTTATAGAGATCCTGAGCATCTTGGAGAAGACTATCTTCAAATCTAT
>NW_025853570.1:0-3561 GCF_002878395.1 Capsicum annuum | reverse complement strand
TGAGTTATAAAGAATTAGCAGAATTAGAAGCAACTAGTTCAACAAGTGCTAGCCTTTTTCAACAGACAAACCCGAATCCTCAACCAATAGATTATAGTACAGGAAATGTACCTAGGAGGCCAGTAGTTAGGATAAATCTAGATACAGAACTTAGATGAGATAATATAAGACCAGCAGGAAAGAGAATGCCAAAAGAAGAACCAATTAAACTACAAGAAGGTAAAATACTAAATATAGCAGCACATAACCCACAAATGTGGGATACAATAATGGATTTATGGAAAGGAATAGTAGCAACAGATTATAAGACATTATACAAAAACCGATACAGAAACAATGTACAAATACTTTGAAACTTTTTTAGGAGAATCGGCAAAAGCTACGTGGGAAAGTTTTAAAACTAATTGCCCATATGACTTTCAGATTCTGTTAAGTATGGGTCTAAATCCCTATAACTTCACAAATAAAATGCATATGTTACTAACCGGAAAAGACCCAAATAGTGGCTTATTAGCATTACAAAAAGAAGCTTTAATAAAACTAGAACAACTTAGAATCTCACATTGGATATATATAAAGAAATTTTTACAAGATTATTTTTATTACTGCACGGTCAGCGGAAATACTTTTAATGAAGAACTAGGTAAAAAACTATTTAATAAGCTACCAGGAGCATTAGGAAGAGAAATAGAAGAAAGATGGTATAAAAGAGATGGTGTAGTAGCTAGCCCAAACGTAAAATGGACCATAGGACATAGAACTCAACATAAAATGGATATACTAACAGAAAAATGTTCGAATATACAAATACAAAAACAACTAAAAAGAAATGAAATGAATTTTTGTAAATCTGTTATATACATAACCCAAAATTGTGATAATCAGAAAAAACCTAAAAGATATAAGAAAAAATATAACCAAAAACCATTTAGTCATAAACAATACTTCTTAAGAAAATCAAAAGCTAAAAAACCATGGCTAAATAGAGATAGAAATGTTAGAAAATATAATAGAAACTATAAAACAAATTAGAATGTTATACTTGTGGAAGCATAGATCATTTAGCCAATATATGTCCTAAAAGAAATAATAATAGAACTAGAAATTCTCAATTAATAGAAGATTTTCAAGAAACATTACTAAATGTAGACGAATACATGTCAGATACAGAGAGTATATATTCAATAATAAGTTTTGATATAGAGGACATTTCTAAAACTTAAGTTTTGATATAGAGGACATGTCTAAAACTAACTCTTCAGATTCAGAAGAGGATAATTTAGTAAATGAGTTAGGGCAAGAAATAGATGATCTAGATGATATAGATTTAAATAACCTAGTAATTAATAATTTAATGATGTCACTCAAGAATGTGTACATGAATTTAAAAAATATAAAGGTCTAGACAGTAATAGATGTCGTATATGTAGTTGGTACCCAAGCAAAGAAAACAGAGCTAAGTGTAGAAAATGTTATTTAGAAGCCTGTGTAAATTGTATAGAAAACAATCTAAAGATAAAAATAAAATCAGAACCAAATAGAGAACCGAATTATACAAATAAACAAATTCTAAATTTAAGAGTAGCAACTCTAGAAGCCAGAGAAAATAATCTAGAACAAAGGCTAACTACCTTCGAAAAAGGAAAAGCCAAAATAACTAGAGAAGAAATAAATACACAAGAAGATACACAAGAAAATGTACATTTAGAAAAATTAGAAGCAGAACTTATGAACATAGAATATAATGGCACTAGCCTAATATGTAATGAAGATAAAGAGTTTTTCTACCATAAAAGTATTAGTGAAAATTAGAATCCAAGATATTGAGATAGAAACTGTAGCACTAGTAGACCAAGGATGTACCAGCTGTATAATTAATAAAGAAATAGCACCAGAACATTTACTGAAGACATTTGATAAACCCATAACAGCTACACAAATGGAAGGATCGCAGAATATCTATAATTATTACATAGAAAAGGCACAAATAAGTTTCTTAAACACATGTAATGAATTCTACAATCTAACTTACAATATTAGCAGAATATTAGCGAGAGATTTAAACATAGGTTTAGACTTTGTAATAGGATTGCATTTTTGCATACAAAATAGAGGAGGATGTCTCTTAACAAAGAGATGGAATAATACTATTTAAAAATCTAACCTATACTCCGATACAAACAGCAACATTACCAACAGTATATAGAACACTAAGAACACACAAAAAGGAAATAGCTTCAAAACCATGTTGTGAAGGATGCTCAAATAATGACTAATGTCAAAATCAATGCCAAAATAGTAACCTATTAAAAGAAAATAAAATGCTAAAGGAAAATATTGAAGAATTAAAAAATTACACACTAATTAATGCAGAAGGATTAGAATATATAGAAGAAATAAAAATAAATTATACATTAATAAATGTTGAAACTCAATTTTATAATTTTCAAAAAGGTATAAATA
This sequence comes from Capsicum annuum, assembly GCF_002878395.1. Lineage (NCBI taxonomy): Eukaryota > Viridiplantae > Streptophyta > Magnoliopsida > Solanales > Solanaceae > Capsicum > Capsicum annuum. The sequence goes on along the minus strand of NW_025853570.1, from coordinate 1,098 downwards.
AAATACGCATGCTAAATAGTCCTTAAGATTTAGATAAAGTAATAAATATTCTAGATAAATTAGAAATAAGAGAAACCCTTAGCACATTGGAATGCTAACGAAATAATGTGTAAATTAGAAACAATCAACCCAAAATATACCATAAAGACAACATCTATAGAAGCTAACAATGAAGATATAGAAGAATTTGAGAAACAAATCAAAGAATTGTTAAAATTAGAAGTAATTCGAAGATCAACATCTAGACACAGATCAACAACATTCATGGTAAGAAACCATAGTGAGAAAATAAGGGTAAAAGCTCGTATGGTAATAAACTATAAAAGATTAAATGACAACACCAAAACAGACGAATATAAGTTACCAGATAAAAGTGAATTAATTAATAGAATACAAGGTAAAAAGATATATAGTAAATTAGACTGTAAATCAGGATATTGTCAAGTAAAAATGCACTCAGACAATATATAATGGACAACATTCACCTGTCCAGAAGGGCATTTTGAGTGGCTTGTTATGCCATTTGGACTAAAAATAGCCCCACCCATTTTTTCAAAGAAAAATGGATGATATTTTTAGAGATTATAGAAATTTTGTATTAGTATATATAGATGATATATTAGTATTTAGCAAAGATATGCAGCAACATTTAGGAAATTTACAAATGGTATTTAGACTATTTGTTAAACAAGGAATAATAATTAGCAAAAAGAAAATGGAATTATGTAAAACACATATTAATTTCTTAGGAATCACCCTAGGAAATGGGAAGATAAAACTCCAACCTCATATAGCCAAAAATGTATTAAAAATGCCAGACAAATTAGAAAATACTAAAGACCTACAAAAGTTTTTAGGATTAGTAAATTACGCAAGAAACTTTATTCAAGACTTAGGAAAAATAACAGGACCTTTATATGCTAAAACAGGCGGTAAAGGGCAAACACATTTTAATCTAGAAGTCATTAAATTAGTAGAACAGATTAAAGAAAAGGTTAAAAATATCCCAGATTTAATAATTCCACTATAATCCGATTATTTAATCGTCCAGACTGATGGAAGTAATTTAGGATGGGGAGCAGTGTTAAAATCTAAACC
>NW_025853569.1:1717-5421 GCF_002878395.1 Capsicum annuum | reverse complement strand
AGTTAGGTAGGTATGGTATGTAATTTACTCTAGTCATATAATCTTTACCAAATATTTTTTCTAATATGATTTTTCTTATATCTGTTATTTCTATATCCTTAAGCACATACAAAATAAGTATTTTAAATTTATCTACCATTTCGTCAGATAAATAATTATTCATTTTTCATAAAATGCTATTATCAAAATATTCCTTCCAATCATCTACATAACAAAATATGATCATTTTAGATTACTATATACTAGATTATTCTTAAATAACATGTTCATCAGTCACTATTAGCATGGTAATCCAGATACTTTTTCCTTAAACAACGCCTCTACTCTGGCTACTCTCCACCATGGATTCTTGCCTCATTAGTTTCACCTTTAGGATGACATAGTTCTTAGGAATTTTTCTCCGTTTCCACTTTGCTAATAAACTCCTTAACATGCTATTCTTCGAATAATTTTATTATAAAGTAACTGACATGAACTTATTTTATCATATAATGATTGTTAGAAATTTATGAATTTAGTTATTCATAACTGTAAATGAATATACCTATTCTGGTAGGTTTGATAATTCTAAATTTTGTTCCTCCATAGATTTTTCCATTGAAATATATACCTGTTTTATAATAAATAAGCAAAATATTTGTTGTAGACAAGAGAGAGTTTTTTGCTTCAATGCATGAAGGCTTGTCTTTGCACTGCCTTCGGTTTTTCTATTTATAACTGAAATTTACAGATGATTTCCTTACACGTTTCCTAAAATGACTTGAAAAATCAAAGCCTATACTAGTCTAGGCTAGACTAATTAATGTTTACAAAAAAAGTCTTCATCTTTTAAAAAGAGACTTTGACATAAAGCACTAAATGGCAAAACACTTTAAATGCCAAGACTTTACATCAAAACTTTGTACAAGATTTTATGTAAAGTAAAGTTATGCTAATTTATTCACATGTCTTTTGTCTTTATCTCTTTCTTCCTTGTATCTGCTTTGGTTATCTTCTCTATTTTCTTGTCAGTGTAGCGTCACATCTGGAATAAAGTTGTGCTTGCCACTACATCTGTTGCATATGTGGTCTTTGTATTTTCGGCCAACTTTTTTCACAAAATTGATCCATAACTTCTTCTGAAATAATTCCCTTTCTGATAGATCTTGTTAACGGTTGTTCTTCTGGTCTGAGGAGTGTTAATCTCCATTTCCTAAGTTCTTCCATGTCATAGTCTCTAACTTCTTTGCAAGTTGAATAAATCAGTGCTTGATTCCTTGAATTATATATCCAAGCTGGTTTTTTATTTGAATAATTATTAAGTAACTCTGATAATATATTACTTATTCCAATAACTCTTTTGTTGCAGTAAAATTCTGGTATTTGTATTTTTGATATCTCGTTCTGTTCACATATTTCTTCCGGAATAATATAATCTCTGGTCATACCCATTTTGACCACAATGATAGTTTGTTTAATTTCGTCAAATAATATTTCTGCTGGTGCGGAATAAAATCAAAAAACATAGAATAATTGTCCATTTGTAATTCTCTTATAAGTCATAAATTCTTTGTGAATTTCTAGAATTCCTGCTAACTCTTCTCCATTGGTTGTGTAAACCGTAGATAATAATCCATAATAGTAACATGATTTAATAAAATTTGAGTTTGTTCGTGGTAGGGCAATAAGTTTATTGTAATTTTGGCATTTCTGAGTAATATATCCTTTTTGTTGTGCGGCTAGCTCTTCACTTTGAATAGATTTGGTATTTAATATGGTTTGTATGGTGTATATGTTGTCAATGTATTTACGAGAAGCATAGTTGTATATCTGTTTTTCTTGATTAAGTGATTCAAAATATGTATATATCTGGGGAGGTGCAAATGATTCTAAATTTTGTATATTTGGTGTATATAGTTTTAAAAATATTTGACTGAGGTTATAATTCTTTTTCTTTGGTATTTCAGGTCTATTTTGAGTGACTATATTTTTCCCTTTAGATGTTCCTGCAGCTGTAATTGATGTTTCATCAGTAATTTGAGTTTTAAGGTGTTTCTCATCATCACCTTCTAGATCTAGTTTTTTAATGTGCTCTTCCTGCGCAGTATCTTGTTTTTTATAGTGCTCGACCTGCACTTTTACATTTGTTACTTCAGTAATTAGTGTAATAACCCGTTTTTGTAATAACTCCATTTGTTTAAACATTTAGAGCAATAAATCAGTCTGGGTATCTTTGGCATCAACCTCTTCCATTAGTAAATCAGTTTGAGTAGCTTTGTCTTGATAAGTAATCTGCAATGATATTTTTGTTAATATTGATTACTTCAATTGTAAATGCAAAATTCAGTATATTTAATACTAGTCTCTGAATTTTCTTTGTCGTAACTGAGTTTTGTATTTTTCTTATTAGCCACCATCGTACCTGTGTATTATCTGTTCTAACAATAAACTTGTTATATACGATATATGGTTCAAATGCTATTAAACATTTATATAAAGAACATAATTCTTTTCTATTTATTTTCTATTTTATTTATATTTCATTAAACGTTTCTGAATAATATCTACAGTGATGTTCTAATTTTTCTTCTTCATATCTATATTTGAGTACTCCTCCATAACTATATTCACTTGCATCAGCTTCTACTATATATGTAAATTTTTATTGTCATCTGGAAATTGTAATTTTGGTAATTCTTTACAAAGTAATTTTATTTTTTGTACCTGTTTTTTGTCTTCTTCATTATAGCTATAATCTACATCCTTTTTAAATTTTTTCTGTAATGGTTTTAAGTTTTCTGCTAATTTTGGAATATATTCTCTTACTTGGTTTACTAATCCTAAAAATGATTGTAATTTCTTTTTTGTATCTAATTCTTCTTCTGAATTTATTATTTTTTGGATTATATGTTGTTGCATTTTTACTCCACTTTTATCTATTTGTATTCCTAAAAATTATATCTGATTTTTCATTATTTCTGCTTTCTTTTCACTTAAACTTATTCCCAATTTTTCTATAATATCTGTAAATTGTTCTAATAATTTTAAATGTTCTTCTTTAGTTTTTGTATATAATAGTATATCATTTATGTATACTATACAATTAGGCAATTGTTTAAAATAGCTATCCATAAAATGTTGATATCTACCTGGTTCATTTTTATATCCAAATGATAGTACATTCCATTCATAAAATCCTTGTGGTACCGTAAATGTGGTTAATTCCTTAGATTCTTCTTCTAACTTTAAATGGTAAAGTCCTGATTTACAATCAAATTTACTAAAGTAATTATATCCTTGTATTTGTCTTATTTTTAATATCTTAATTGGTATTGGGTAAATTATATGTCATAGTTTTTGCATTTAAATTTCTATAATCAATAATCATTCTACTTTTTCCTCTTTTTTGTTCACTATGTTTATTTACTATAAATGTTGGATTATTGTGTTTACTATTACTCTTTTGTATATATTGTTTTTCTAATAATTCATCTATATGCATTTTAAATTTTTTAAATCGTCAAAACTATATGTTAATGATTTTTGAGTTATTATGCTATTTTTATCTATTAATTCAATTTTTATTTTAGTTTTATGGTTTTTCCATCCTTTTAATGGATCTTCACTATATAATTGTTCTAATTTTTTCTTAATTATTTTTATCTTATTTATTGAAAATATAGTTATTTCCTTTTTATTTATTGAAAATACGACCAGTTCTATTA
>NW_025853569.1:0-1617 GCF_002878395.1 Capsicum annuum | reverse complement strand
AAATATAGTTATTTCCTTTTTATTTATTGAAAATACGACCAGTTCTATTGTATCTTCAGCATTTTTTATATTTTTTAATTTTTGTGTAATTTTTTCACTTCCTTCTATCCAATCAGTTTTCTTTCTTATTTTATTAATAACTCTTTTTGCTCTTATTTTCTGTTTACATTGTGTTGTAAACCACCAATCCGTTCTAGTTATTATATGTGGGTATAATTTGTCTAAAAACGGCATTCCTAAAAGTATATCTTTTGATGTTAGCTTATAATTATAGATTTCTTCTATTTTTAATATTTTATCCCATACTTATGTTTTTATATTCTTAGCTTTATAATTAAATAAACTTTCTTCGTTATTAAATCCTTTAACTATTATTGGTGTTTTTAGTTTATCCCATTTACTTTCTAGTAAACAATTATATCTACATAAATTAGCTTCTGCTCCTGTATCTATCATAGACGTATAATATCTACTGTAATATCCTTCTACTACTATCTTCATTAATACGTATATTTTCATATCATGTTAAAGCTCTTCTTAAGAATAATTTCTCCCTGTTATATGTTATAGATAATTGTGTATCTCTATATTATATGGTTTTACTTGTTCTAACCATTTTATTCCTAATATTATGTCTACTTTTGGCATTTCTTCTTTTATTTCAAATTCTATTTTCATTTTTCTAACTCCTATTGTTATTTTTGTTTTTGCTATATTTTTAGCGTTTAGTAAGCTTTTTGGTAGATCTGAGCATATATTATTATCAAGTTTTATTTCCTCATTTTCTAGTAGATATTTTGCTATATAATTTTCTTCTTGTCCCTTATTTAAGAGTATTAAATATTTTTTTTCATTTATTGTTCCTGTTATGTAATATTGGTTTAAATTAACTGTTGAACTTGTTTCATAACTTGTTTTTTTTATGAACTTGATGATTCTGGTTTTTCATAAGCTATTCTTTTTGTTGTACTTATTATATCATTTATTATTTCTAAATCTTCTTCTATATCTATGTCCCTATAACTATAATCATTATTATCAATTGTTTTTACAAATTGTTCGAAAGAACTTTCTATTTGTATTTTATTAATTTTATTTTTTTCTGTTATTTTGTGTTTTGTAGTTAATACATATAGATTTTTACATCTTGATGTAAATATTTTACTTCCTGGGGTTAGTTCTATTCTTGATATTTTCCAATATAATACTAATGATTTATCTATATTTTTATCTGTTATTGCTACTAAATAATTCACACTTATTATAAATTTAAATTTTTGGTATATTAAATTTCCTTTTATGGCAGTTATTATACTTTTTCCTATAGGCTTTATAATTCTATCATCTACTAAATATAATTCTATTGGTGTATCTATTCCTTCTCTAAAACATGTTTTTATCAATATCTCTGTACCTCCAAGGTGTATATATTTTATTGGGTCTCTACTTTTTATATCATTTATTTCTTTATTAATTATTCTTTTTGTTACTAGTGGTATACTAGCTTTAACTTTTGCATATCTACAGTCTATTACATATTCTTTTTGGCTTCATACGTAGTATTATTCTCTTCTTCTACTAAATATATTTTTTATTGTTGGTATTTTAAATACTTTT
>NW_025853568.1:0-4449 GCF_002878395.1 Capsicum annuum | reverse complement strand
GAGTATGAAACGGATAATAGGTACCAAGTTTATACTGGAAACATAAACGTGAAACTGAATAAGATTAAGGAAAAATGTTACCTTGATCTTGATCTGAATGGGCAGGGAAGATGTGGGATACTTGGTACGCATATCTGCGTCTGCTTTCCAAGTAGCTCCCTCATAAGACTAATTTTGCCAAAGAACCTTGACTAGAGGGACTTCTTTGTTCCTCAATCTACGAGTCTGATAATCTAAGATTTCGAGTGGAATCTCTTCATAAAAGAGGCTATTCTGAATATCGATGCTCTGAATAGGGACAACAACTGCTGGGTCACCTATGCACTTCTTTAGCAAAGAGGCATGGAAGACTGGATGGACTGAGGCTAGATCTGAAGGCAACTCAAGCTCATAAGCTACCTTATCGAGGTAACAAAGAATTCTGAAGGGAGCGACATACCGGGGATTGAGTTTCCCTTTTTTTCCCCAACCTCTTTACTCCCTTCATGAGAGAGATCTTAAGATAGACATAGTCATTGACCTCGAACTCGAGATCTTTTCTATGAATATCTGCATAGGACTTCTGTCGGCTCTGAGTAGCCTGAAGTCTCTTTCTGATCAACTGAACTTTCTCTAAGGCATCGAATACTAAGTCAGGACCTATGATTGAGGCCTTACTAACTTTGAACCAACCAATCGGAGATCTACATCTCTTACCATAGAGAGCTTCAAATGGAGCCATCTGAATACCAGAATGATAGCTATTATTATATGCAAACTAAATCAAAGGCAAGTGGTCATCCCAACTTTCCTTAAAGTTAATTGCACACACCCTTAGCATATCCTCAAGAGTCTGAATGGTCCTCTCTGCTTGACTATCTGTCTAAGGATGATATGCTGTGCTGAGATAGATTTGGGTACCAAGACTCTTTTCTAATACTTTCCAAAAGTGAGAAGTGAACTGGGTACCTCTGTCTGAGATGATAGATAGTGGAACACCGTATAACCTGACTAACTCCCTAATATAGAGTTTGGCATAATCCTCAGTGAAATAGGAAGTACGAACAGGAAGGAAATGAGCTGACTTAGTCATTCTATCTATAATGACCCATAATGAATCATGTTAATGACAAGTTCTAGGTAAACCCATCACGAAGTCCATGTTAACTTCTTCCCACTTCCAAGTAGGAATGGTGAACTCTTACATGGAACCACTAGGTTTCTGATGCTCTATCTTAACCTGCTGATATGTAGAGCACTTAGCCACAAACTCTATAATATCTCTCTTCATCCCACTTCACCAATAGATCTCCTGCATTTCGTAGTATCATAGTGGCCCTAGATGAATAGAGTATCACGCACCATGCGCTACTGCAAGAATTCGCTGCCTCAATTCATCTACACCTGGAACACATAGACGACCCTAACAACGAAGAACACTATCTCCCCCTTGGGAGAAAACCTCAACTTTCTGATTCTGAACTGACTCATTGAGCTTGAAAAAGGCTAGGATCCCTGTCTTGTTTATCTTTCACCTCGGTAACTAGAGATGACTCTAAATCACTATGAATACATACACCACCCTCTGAAGAATTGACTAAGTGAATGCCTAGTCTGGCAAGCTGATGGATCTCCTGAGCCATCTTTTTCTTACTATCCTCAATGTGAGAAATACTACCCATGGAGAGTCGACTGAGAGCGTCGTCCACAACATTGGCCTTGCCCAGATAATAAAGAACACTCATGTCGTAATCCTTCAAGAGCTGGTGAAGATTGAGATCTTTTTAGGAAAAGACATACTGGAGGCTTTGATGGTCTGTGAAGACATCTAGTTGAACTCCATAGAGATAATGCCTCCAAATATTCAAGGCAAAAACTAACACTTCTAAATATCTGGAGGCGTAGGCTATGACCTTACCATGCTGCATGAGGACACAACCTAAATCCACTCTGGATGACCCAAAATAGACTACAAAACCGTCTGAACCATCTGGAACAGCTAGAACTGGAGCTGAGGTGAGTCGAGTCTTCAACTCCTGAACGCTCTTCTCACATGAATCTAACCACTAAAACTTAATCTTCTTCTGAGTCAATCTGGAAATAGAAGATGCAATAGAAGAAAATCCCTCAACAAACCATCTGTAATATCCAGCCAAACCTAAGAAAATTCTAATATCTGATAGAGATACAGGTATGGGCCAGTTTCCTATAGCCTCAGTTTTCTGAGGATCTACTCTAATGCCATCACTAGAAATAATATGGTCAAGGAATGCTACCAATCTTAGACAAAATTCTCATTTATTGAACTTAGCGAATAACTATTGATCCCTGAGAGCATGAAGAGCAATCTTGAGATGGTCTGCATGATCACGCTCTGTGCGAGAATAAACTAGAATATAATCTATAAAGACTATGACAAACATGTCCTAGTACTGCTTGAACACATGGTTTATCAAATCCATAAAAGCTGCAGGGAATTTGTAAGAACAAATGACATGACTAAAAATTCAAAATGACCATACCGAGTACGGAAAGCTATCTTTGAAATGTCACATTCTCTAACTCTGAGCTGATGATAGCCTGATCTGAGGTATATCTTGGTGAAGTAACTGGCACCCTAAAGTTGGTCAAATAGATCATCAATCTTGGGAAGAGTATATCTGTTCTTGATCGTGAACTTGTTGAGTTAACGATAATCAATATATATCCTAAGAGAACCGTCTTTCTTGTGCATGAATAACACTGGCGCACCCCATAGGGAAATGATGGGTCTTAAAAATCCCTTATCTAAGAGATCCTTCAACTGATCTTTTAGTTCCTTGAGTTTTGTTGGTTCCATTCTGTATGGAGGAATAGAAATAGGTTGAGTATCCAGAAGAAGGTCTATGCCGAAGTCTATTTCCCTTTTAGGAGGAATGCCTGGAATATATTCGGGAAAGACATCTGAGTATTCATTAACAACAAGGACTATTTCGAGGCTGGGAGATTCAAAACTGGAATATTTAACATGTATGAAATGATACATATACCTCTTAGAAATCATTTCCTTTGCCCGAAGGTAGGAAATAAGTTGACCCCTGAACGCTAAAATACTACCCTTCCCCTCTAGGATGGGCTCATTCACAAACTAAAACTGAACTATCCTATTTCTGCTGTCAACTGTGGCATAGCAGGAATGAATCTAATCCATGTCGAGAATGACATCAAAATCAGTCATTTCTAACTCTACTAAATCTGCTGACATTGATTTCTAAAATATCATAATCGGGCAGTTCTTGTATACCCGTCGGGTTATGATGGTTTTACCCACTAGGGTAGAGACTTAGAATGGCTCTGCTAGGACTTTAGGACTGATTCCGAAATCGCCTGCTATGTATGGAGTAACAAAAGACAAAGATACACCTGGGTCTAACAAAGCATAAACATAAACATGGAAAATCTATAATGTACCAATAATGAAATCAGCAGAATTTTCCTGATCCTACCGGGACTGAAGAGCATAGAGTCTATTTGGGCGTTGCCCACTGGTAGCACTAGAAATGGCACCCTGCTGGTTTGGGTGACTGGACTGAGCAGTAGAATGATTTTGCTGACCTAGAAGACTTGACTGCAGATACTCCCTAATCCTGTGCCTGGCTTGCCACAACCAAAACAGACATCACTACTGGCTCTGCAAATACCCTTGTGGTTATTACCACAAGTCTAACAAAGGGGATTCATTCGGGCACTGCTAACACTGCCCTGAGATTTAGAGCCTGGAGCTTTGTCTTTATTTCCATCTCTGAACTTTGGCACGGGAGCACTGGCAGAGGAAGGAGCTGGAATGGCTGACTTGGAGAAAAACTATGAACGGTTTCCTCCATCTAACTTAGGGTAAGCAAAGTTAAAGTTACCTGACCTTGCTCTCTTGTTCTGCCTCTCCCTTATCTTAAACTTCTGCTCTTCTACTTGCCGGGCATGGGTCATGAGTCTGGATAAGGTCATATCACCGATCCACATCGTAGACCTACACTCATTTACCATGCTATCATTGACCCATGACACGAACTTGCTCATTTTAGCTCCATTGTCTGCAACCACATGAGGAGCATACCTAGCTAGCTGAGTAAATCTAAGAGAATACTCTCTAACCATCATATTCCCCTGCCTGAGGTTGATGAACTCAAGAACTTTGGCTTCTCTCAGCTCTTGGGGAAAGAATCTGTCTAAGAAGGCTATGACAAATTTCTTCCACTTGATAGGGCCTATATCATCTAACCTCTCAGACTTCCACTGTTTGTACCAATCATGTGCAACATCCTGTAATTAGTAGGTGACTAACTCAGCACTCTTAATAGAAGTAACACCTATGATGTCAATGACCTTCTGGACTTGGTCAATGAACTCCTAAGGGCCCTCATCAGACTTAGACCCATGGAAAGATGGAGGGTTCATCCGGGTGAAGTCCTGAACCCTAGCTGCTTTGGGATT
>NW_025853567.1:0-1621 GCF_002878395.1 Capsicum annuum | reverse complement strand
AACTTATCATCAAATATGTCTTCTTGTTGTTCTTCTTCTACATTCTAGTTCTCATTCTCTCTCGGTTTTTTAACCATGTACACCCTAAACACCAGCATAATAACGCAATCGAACATGATCGGTTATCCTGAAATATAGTACCCTCTAATTTTCAATGGAGATATGCATGTAGCTGATGACGAGTTCTTCCAATTGACAATCCGGTCCACAATAGCTGTGATTAAGTTCACAAAATTATCTTACGAAATATCACTTTAGACTATCATAACTATCGTCTCTTGTATTTCACCCTCATTCCAATGCCATAATATCGATTTCGCTTCTCGATCCATTGATCATGACAATCCACCTCTATTGTTATTGATCCATCTATTAGTGGTACATAAATAAAGTCATTTGTTAAAAAAAGTTAATAATGATATCATAAAAAAATTAATAGTGATTTCATAGTGCCGTAACATGAATCCCAACATATATTTAATATGTTGCAATAGGTAAAAAAATATGTTGCAATAGGTAAGTGATCAGTTGCACCAGATTACTTGCCTGTTGGAATTCATGTTACGCTTTTGAAGCTAATTTTAACAGACGAGTCATCTGTTATAACAGGTGAATCATATGTTGCAACAGACTATACATCTGTTGTAACATATAAATCACATGTTGGAATAGATGTTACAGTACTAAAGAACCTTTGAAGTTGATTCTAACAGATGAGTGACATATTACAATAGATAACTAACTTGTTGTAACGGATGACTAACTTATTGCAACAGACGACGCGTCTATTGGAATCGAGTTCAGCTTTTATTGCAATAAATTTTTAATTTGTTGCAACAGATATTTACTCTGTTGCAACAGAGAGATCATATATTGCAATAGATGACCCATCTGTTCGATTTGTGTTAAGACACTATAGAACCATAAACATGAATCCAACATATGAGTTTATCGCTGCAACAGATGAGTGATTTTTTTAAACTGATGACTCTTATGTTTCATTCATGTTTGTGTGTTATCTATTGTTGAAAAAACAACACAATAGCAGTTACCCAGATGATAAATTCAAATAAAAATCATAATTTGACTTACCAAAGTCTCCTATGAAATAATGCCAAAGTGGAAAGTGATATATGAAATAAAATTTGACCTATGAAATTGGTCAAGTAGCAGCAGTAGCGGTAATAACAACAACAACAGTGGTCAACAAGAAGAAGATGAAGATGATAATGAGTTATAAGATGATTAATAAAGCAGCAACAACAATGAACAACAAGAATTCACAAAGAGAGAGAAATACGTCTTTTTCATCTATCTCCTGATATATTAGGTTAACATTTGGATCAAAGTATAAATTTAAAAACTTATGAGTTATTCTCAAACTTTTCCAACTTGCTTAATCCATAATAAAGTAAATGTCACCTACACTCAATTATTAAGACTTGAGTCAACCACACCTCATTTTGAAACTCTTTTGTCACTTTTAACAAAATGCCCCCCAAAACCAATTGTTTTTAAACAAGCCAGTAATTTTGGGTCTTTTTCAAAATTGTTTAGCATATAAAGAGACTAGTGAAATCATGAGCCGCACTTCACGCGGTAGTAAAATCTTTTATTAAAT
>NW_025853566.1:0-4636 GCF_002878395.1 Capsicum annuum | reverse complement strand
TTGAGATGTCCCTACCCATAGGTCTAACACATCTCCTTTGAGTTTACCTGATAGCAGGGCAGACGGAATGAGCTCTAAAATAGAATAAGGTTTACTCATATGTTGTCTCTACTCGTGGCATAGTATTGACACCCTTCCAGCTGGGGTTACAGGTTGGAACCCAACAAGTTTAGTTCTGGGGCATGCCGGTTAGATGATTTCCTCCTATAGTCTCAGTTTCAGTCTCGGTCTCAATTTCAGTAATAGAACTTAGATAGTTTTTTGACTTAGGACTGTCAGCTATAGTCACCCAACAATATGGAACTCAGCTAGTTTCACCTTATTTAAGACTGTTAGATATAGTTACTCATGTTATCAGTTATAGTAGTTATCAGAACTCATATTACCAGTATTCACATTCATGTCTGTCAGATACAGTCAATCAGATTAATTCTTTATAATTAGAATGCTAGATACAGTCCACCAAGATAGTTTTTCATGATCAAAACTGTCAGAAATAGTTATTCATGTATCAGTAATATAGTTTTAGTCCTTCAGTATTCAATAATACAGTATCATCTCCTCACTTATTAGTGACTTACATATCAATATCAGTAAACTTAATCACTCAGTATCTCAGTATCAGTAAGCTCATGTTGTCTGTGTTTAGACTCAGTAGTTAGTATCACCACAAGTTCAGTTATAGTTGCTTATACATGTATGTATTCTCACGTTTATATTAGTCAGCATGTTTCATGCATATAACCCTTTGTATTTAGCCTACCTCACTCATATACTCAGTCTATTTAGTTGTGCTGATGTATTTGTGCTATAGTACTTTCTCTTATGTTACACCATAGGTTCAGAGGCACGATCTCCAAATCAACAGTAGATTCCTGTAACAGCAGTCAGAGTTAGAAGTAAGTCCTCATCTTTTGAGGACGTAATGTTTTTATTACTATTTTAGTTTTTAGTTTATTTCAGTAGTTTGAGTTAGCTGGGAACATGTCTCATCAACTCCTTGTTGTGACAGTTAGAGGCTTTCCAGACTATAGCATGTCAGACAGTTATTTTAGATTTGTTTTGGTATGGTTATTTCTTTTTTAGACATCGTTCTTATAAGATGTTTATGTAGTTGAACCTTATGGCCATTCAGTACATATTTTATGTATTTTTATGTTATATTATCCAGTATACAGGTACAAGTATTAGTCATGGGTTTGCTTGTGGTCCTTCAAGGTCATAAGCACCATGTAGCATTCTGGTTCAGAAAATTGGGGTGTTACAAACTAGTTATCAGAGCCTAAGGTTCAATAGAGTCCTAGGAAGTCTGAAAGCCACATCTAGTAGAGTCTTGTATACGCATATGTTGTGCACCACACTTATGTGCAGAAGGCTATGAGATGTTTTAGGAATAGTTTCCCTTTATTCAGTATTCATGTCGTGCCAGTGAGCTAAAGCTCTAATTAATCTCTCAATCTAATTCACTTCTTTCTTTTATTTACAGAACATGTGTTTAGAAAGGACTAGTGAAATAAGAACCAACAGTCAGTCAACACCTCAGCTCATCCAAGCAGATTCCCTGAACGAGCACGTCTCTCATGCAGAATTCAGGATTGTACACTACTCTAGCCAGTTTAGTTTTAGCTCAGAACAAACGTCCATCCGCTGTTCCGGCCGACCCAGAGGCCAATGTTGCTACATCTAGGATTCGAGATTTCACCCGAATGAATCCTCCTCTATTTACCGATTCCAAGTCCAAAGAGGATCCACAGGAGTTTCTTGATCAGGTTCAGAAAGTCACAGACATCATGGGAGTGACTTATAGTAAGAGTGTAGAGTTAGCCGCCTATCAGCTATAAGATGTAGCCCATACATGGTTTAAATAGTGGAAGGTAGACAGGGGTACAGATGCAGAGCCCATAGTGTAGGAAGAGTTCTCTATAGCTTTTGTAGATAGGTTCTTTCCCATAGAGCAGAAGAAGGATAAAGTGTTAGAGTTCATCAATCTCAGGTAGGGTACGATGAGCTTAAAATAATACTCCCTTAAGTTCACCCAATTAATAAGGTATACTCCCCATATAGTGACAGGCAGTAGGTCCAGAATAAATAAGCTTATGTCTGGGGTATCAGGTAGAGTGGTTAAGAAGTGCTGGACGGCAATGTTGATTAGTGATATGGACTTGTCTAGGTTGATGGTCTATGCTTAAAAAATTAAGAAGAAAAATCTTAAAAAGAAAGAGAGAGAAAATAAGAGGGCTAGAACAGGTAGTTACAGTTCTTCTTAGCTAAGGTCAGGGGTAGCGAGAGTAAAGTTCTTACCCATCCTCTTTATCAGGATTACGGTAAGCATCATAAGTGTGTGTATAGGGCAGGCAGTGATGTATGCTTTGGGTATGGCAAGATAGACCACAATATGCGAGACTGTAGAGTTATATCACAGAGGGGTAAAGAGTTGCGTAACCAAGGTTCCAAGAGTGACCAGCGTCAAAATAAACTCCAGACCCGTCATGATCTAGAAATTTTCCCTAACCTAGATTCAGATACCTTACACGTTTTTCATATTCATGGTATGCATTTTTAGATCTCTTTCTCTCATTTAAGCTTATGTTTCAACATTAGTTAGTTAGTAAAATCGGTAAGTCAGTTTAGAAATCGAGTAGTCATATTTGTATGGTTTGTTTTCTCATCCTTACATCTATTCATGCTATCCAAAATCTCAGAGAATGTAACTATTCAAAGGTACAACCTCCTAGTAGTCGCAAGTTTAGTTTAGCTCATGTATCATGCATTAGTTTCAGACTCCCAAAGTTCAGTTAACCAAACCTAGCATTCTATCCCAGTTTAGTAATCAGGCCCTAGAACTAAGTTCAGTCTTAGATTCGTTTTGCCATAGTATGCAACTATCAGTTTCTCTCTTATTTGTCAGTACCTCAGTTTACCAAATATTTTTGTATCATATTACACATGTAGTACTTTATTTTCAAGTAATACAGCCTCCATAAATCCATGCTCAACCACCTCATGGTACTCAGTTAATCCTTACATCCTATGTACAATATTTGATAGTCACAGTTCATTTATTCTGACCAAATTCAGTTTAGTCAAACATGCCCAGTGTTCAATTATTAGCATAAGTTAGTCAGTCTAGCTAGAAAATCAGTTTAACAAATATGCAGTCAAAATTAGTAGGGGTTGTTTTTCCATCTTTCCATCCAGCTATACTAACAGACATCTCAAGGATGTAACCATCTCCAAAGTAGAGCATACTAGGATACGCAAGCTCAGCTTAGTTGATGTATCATGTCTCATTACGAATTCCAAATATTCAGTCTTAATTTAGTCTTGCATACCTAACATTCAGTTCCAATATTAGTCCCAGTTATAATCTTAGTTATGATGTATGCTTCAGTCTAGTAATCACCTCAGTTCATGTGTCATGCCTCAGTTTCAGATCTCAGATAATCAGTCACGATTCATACTTAGGTTCCTTGTGCATCGCCTCAACTTCCTTAATATCTCAGCAAAGTCAGCCCATCATCCTTCAAGGGACATAGTGTCCCAAGGGGGAGATACACTATATCCCCTAAACTTTCATAATTTAAACATGCCAGTTTCTTTGATGAATCTATCTTGGAGGAAGTGTTACTTATGAGCCGACCCTCTAACTCTAAAAATCAGCAGTAAGCCATGTGCTCAATGTCTCAGTTCAGTTCACGATACTCTATCCATGTCACACAATACAGACTCAATTTAGTTTATGCATCACGTTCTTGACTCAGTCATGTTCTCATGTTCCCTCTCATGTATATTGAGTGATTAATCTCAGACTTATCATTATTTTTAGCTCAAAGTAATAGTCTTATTTGAGATTACTTGTTCTCATGATCAGGTTTCAATACAAAACTTGGTATTCAGTTCCATGCTCCATTTTTAGTTCAAACTTGGTATCTTTATTATTATATGTTCAGTCGCTATTCATGAGTCAGTTTGGTCGTGTACTCACACATTAGATATGCGTGATCAAGTTATCAGTAATTTTAGTTATGTATTCATGTATCATGTCAGTTATATAATCATGCATCAGATATCCATGGATTTATCTTATCAATCTCTACATCAGATATGCATTCTCATTTTGAGAAACTTAGTTCATCAGAACACTCAGTCCTTTATTAATAAATCAACTACCCATGCATCAGATATGCATATTAAACATGAATCATTTTATTTGTCACGTTAGTCAAGAGATCATGTTTTAGTCATTCATGTTCAGCTTATTGTTTCCACTCTTAGTCAGTCTCATTCGAGGACTAATGTTCCCAAGGGGTAGATATTGTAATACCCCATATATTTCTAAGCTAGAAAATGAACCATTGTTCCTACGCATGAAACCTCTTATCCTGTGATTCATTTTGAGTACATGAATTAGGATGAGTATTCTAGTGATAATAGAGCTTATGATGTGTTAAGCATGCTCATAAGAGTCACTTACAGTAAGCCAAGCTAAGGACTTTTAAATTCACCAAATTTTCGTGTGTGATTTCACATAGGTCATCTTTGAATGAGTATAACTTGGTTTATAGGCAGTATTTTTGCAGAATTATACCCTCCAAATTGTAGACAATTAACGAAGATTTTAGTTGATACCAAATTC
>NW_025853565.1:0-3575 GCF_002878395.1 Capsicum annuum | reverse complement strand
AGTCTTATCTTGTCTTTTCAATTTCACTAGTATTCCTCGTGCCCCTCAAATTATTAATAAAATTAATGAATATTTAAAACCCCTACGTCTACGTACACAATACATCTATAAAAATTATCTTATCTCTGCTCCTTTAGCTGCAGCCCTAAATTTATTTTATTCAACTCTGATTTTTTTCTTTCTCTCCTCTTTAAGTTTATCACAACCTCTTTTCTCTTTTTTCTCTTCTCTTCTCATAAAGATCCTTTTGAATCTAAACTGATCCATATCTTTCCTCAACTGAAATTGTTGTTTTGATCCCCTTTTTGACATTAAGGTATGGTTTCTTATTGCTCTTTCATTCTCATCTTCTTCTTTGCAAGTTATTTACATCTATTTTTTTATTTAATTAATATTTACCCATATCATATTTATTTAAAAATTTTGAAGGAACTTTTAAGTGTTGAATTAACGAACCAAGAATTTTTATTACAATATGCAAAAAAAGTCATCTATTGGAAGAGTTTTAAAAGACTTGTTGGAAGTATCATTTTTTTGTCTGTATTTTATTTTTTTCTTTATTGTTGATGTTGTTGGTGGAGTTGGTGTTGTTGGAACTTGTGGTGTGGTGTTGTTAATGGTGTTGGAATAAAGGATGTTGCTACTTTTTTGTTGATGATGTTGTTGGAACAAATGTTGTTGTTTCTTTGTTGTTCATGTTTTTTATTTTTAGTTTATGTTGTTGATGTTGCAATAGATGGAGAAACTATTGGAAAAAATCAACCCACCAGCAAGGCTGGTTTAATGTATTCCAACAGACTCCATATCTGTTGCAATAGACTCCACATCTGTGCAACAGATTCCACATCTGATGCAACAGACTCTATATCTATTGCAACAGATGGATAATGTTCTTTTTGTGACATCAATTTTTTTTCTCTTCTTTGTAGATATAAAAAGCTAAAAGCTGATCAACTTTTTCTCGACCATCACAAGAGGCTGCAGTAAAGATGGGTCCAGAGGAATAAGTTGCATGTAGATGAAACCACTTCATATATGAGAGGTATGTATTACCGATAATGTTATCGTGGAAACACACATAGAGTATAGTGATTTTGTGAATGTTGTTTTTACCGATTAGTCATAGATCATTCAAACAAGATATCTGTAATTTTACAGTTAAGTTTGGTAGGTCCGAACTGATAAGGCTGAGGGACTATGAACATAGTTCTAATACCCTGTTAAGATTTAATGTTGGTTGTTGCTCTTGTTTATTTGCCAAGCATTGTGAAGGGATCTAGTTTTGGTGTCATTGCAAAGAGATTCAATAGCGATTGGACTAACTTTTAGGGTGCATTGGACTTTGAAAAGGCCTTCGAAGCCTAGGACTACATCTAACAATAATGAAAAACCAATATAGTTATTGCCCTAGACCAAATTTATATGGTTGGGTTGCTTAGGGTGATGATTATACGCCAGAAGGTGCTGTAGGAGAATGCCCTCGAGGGAAAATGGGTGGTTGATGAAAGACTATATCATCTGAGAGCTAATTGAGGAGGATACATTGGGTAGAAAGTAACTTCTAGCGAATCTGGTTGATTATCAAGTGCAAATATGAAAGTGTATCTGGTAATGAAAAATCCATCTGTTGTTTCTCTCAAAGAAAAATAGTGCAGATGGACACTTTTCGAGAGAGCTGCGACTATGTAGCGTGGTCGGGATTATCGCCTAGATAGAAAATAACAGAAGAGCAAGAAAGCTGCCTTAAGGGAATCAAGGGTTGAAATGTTGTACAATAACTCTAGAAAACTTTTGCCAATAACAACTGTAGTTAAAGTAAGGAATCTAAGCAAAGGCGAAATTTTTTAAATTTTAAATTGCATTCCATGCCTTCTTGTTTGTGGTTTCGATTAGGTCAACTGTTGTTGACCTGATCGAAACCACAAATGAGATTGAAAGACAAATTGAGTTCCATTACTTCCTTAGTAATATGGTTATAATTGATTGTGTTTTCTTGCCTTAGCATGCTTTCAATATTCCTTGGAGAAGATCAAAGGCTTGCTGTAGTATGTGAATCCCGATAATTTTAAAGCTTGCCTCCAGCTTGTTGATTCTGTATTCAAGCTGGTCGTTCTGTCTTTAAAGTTGGTAAAGAGTTCCTGATCTCTTGTGAGCTCAATCAGGAACACTACCTTCAAAGTTGTGGCATTCTAGAAGCCCTTCAGAACACTTTCTTCAAAAGCCTTAAAGGAAACATATAGGGTCGCTATGTATGTTTTTAGTTCATAATGTATTGATGCACAGTCAAGATGTGGTCCCAACCATTGAACAACTTAATTTTATTGAGCGTTGCTCAATGCAGCTGTCAACAAACCTTCATGGGGTTTGATAAATTAATAAGCAAGGAGTTATGTAATGTTTGCTCTAAATCGACTCTACAAAGCCTATCTAACATTACGTAACTCCAGGCCCATTACCCTATCAAAAAACTTTGCCCGAGTTGGTGAAAAAATTAAACAATCTCAATCTCTCAACCTTTCTGCTAATTGCTCTTCTCCAATTATAGGTGTCAAGATATCCGTCATGCAAAAGTCTACACCATCACCAGAAATTCTTGCTAGGGTGCAAGTTTTCAGAAGGCATCAACACTAATCCCTCAATATCACTTGATATTGAAATATTCCTAGTCATGCCTTCCCAAGACTTTCTCTACGGCAAGAATTTCTGCTGATGACAAGATATTTGCCATGCAAAAGTCTACACCGCCAGCAGAAATGCTTGTCACAGTGAAAGTCTTCAGAAGGTATAACTAGTAATCTCTCAATACCAAGCAAGTTTTGTATGAAAGTCTTCAAAAGAAATTCAAAAATTAAGAAGTTTTCAGCAATGACTACACATAGTTACGATCAACAACCTCACCAGATTAACTCCATGTTTAAAAGAAAAGGCAAAAATATTTTCATTTGCATTTGCATGTTTTTTGTTTAACAAACCAAACAAAGGTAAAATGTGAATGAAAATAAAAATGTTTCTACATTTTTTTTAACGAGGAGTGAATCTGGTGAGGTTGTTCATGCCGTAATTATGTGTGGTCATCTTTGAAAACTTTTTTATTTTTGAATATCTTCTGAAGACTTTCTTACATGACTTCCTTAGTATTGAGAGATTACTAGTCATGCCTTCTTAAGACTTGTGCCCTAGCAAGCATTTCTAGCGACGGTGTCGACTTTTGCATGGCAGATATCTTTTCATCCATAATTGGAGAAGAGCAATCAGTAGAAAGGCTGAGAGATTGAGCTCGTTTGATTTTTTCACCAACTCGGGCAAAGGTTTTTGATAGGGTAATAAGCCTAGAGTTACGTAACGTTTGATAGGCTTTGTAGAGTCAGTTTAGAGCAAACGTTATGTAACTCCTTGCTTATTAATTTATCAAATCCCTTGAAGGCTGGTTGACCAAGCTGCATTGAGAAATGCTCGATAAAATTGAGTTTTTCAATGGTTGGGACCACATCTTGAGTGTGCATCAACATATTTTGACCTAAAACAAACACAGCGACCCTCCATGTATCCTTTAAGGCTTCTAAAGAAAGTGTTTT
>NW_025853564.1:0-2707 GCF_002878395.1 Capsicum annuum | reverse complement strand
TGAATTCATGCATTCCTGATGCATGACTAATAATTGACTCATGAATAAATGAATGAATATTCTGATGAACTGCATTTCTTGTAGTGAGAATGCATGTCTGATGCATAATTACATGACTGAACTGATATATGAATGCATGACTGAATATGCAAAGGTACTTAGTACCAAGTTTGTAATGGGGATCTGAGCATGAACTGAATACCAAGTTTGTATTGGTAATTTAAATAGGGAACTAAGTAAGTTTAGGAAAACTATTACATAGCCTGAGAAGTACTGATGAACCCATATTATGCTAGAAAAATGCATGAACAGGAACATGAGCCCCTGAATACTTAGCCCAAAGATGAGGTTGGGACTTTGAGGGTCAACTTATGATTACCCTCTATTCTAAACTGGATTTCTTATGTGAAGAGAAACTTAATTTAATACATGAGAGCATTGGGGAATAATGGGGTATCTCCTTCTTGGGACACTATGTCCCTCTAAGAACGCTCACCTTACTAAGATACTGGGGTGATGCACAGGGCATCTACGGACTAATTCATGACTGAATAACTCATGCTGAAAATCTTAAGCTAAAATGAGAGAAACAGGTCTAACAATGCATATCATGAGTATGAAGGACCTATAACGCACCCTAATCTATGTCGAGAGAATTTCCTTGATCAGGGCAAGTTTGCAGAGCGTAAAATATGTTGTGACGCTGACCACTAGTGGTACAGGAAGTGACGCCCTGCTGGCATAAATCTTTTCCCTTCTGAGTCCTTACTTTACATTCCCACAGCCTGTGGCCTAGCTTACCAAATCCATAACATACCTCACTGCCTGTTCTACATATATCTAGGTGATTCTTACCACACTCTTCGCAAATCGAATAGGTAAGACTCCTATTCTCACTACCCTAGGCCTCGAAACCTGGTGACCCATCACGACTGTTATTCTCGAACTTGGGTACTGGTGCACTAGCTGAAGATGGAGCTGGGACTGAAAGCTTATGACTATGCTGAGTATGACTACCACCTTCTGACTTAGGCTGAGCAAAGCTGAAACTACCTGTCCTTGACCTCTTATTCTTCTTTTCCTTCATCTTAATTTTTTGATCCTCTATCTGCTGAGCATGGGTCATAAGTCTAGCTAAAGTTATGTCACTATTCAGCATGGCAGATCTACGCTCCTTAACCACACTATCATTCACCCCTGACACAAACTTACTCATCTTGGCCCTACTGTTTTTCAACCACATGAGGGGCATATCTGGCTAATTGAGTAAACTTAAGAGAATACTCTTTCACTGTCATATTGCCCTACTTGAGGTTGATAAACTCTAGCACTTTGGATTCTCTAAGCTTTAGGGGAAAGAACCTCTCTAAGAATGTAGTGACAAAATTATTCCATTCTATAGGTCCTGCATTATCTTCCCTTTCTAACGTTCACTGCTTGAACCAAGTATGAGGCACATCCTATAAATAATATGCAGCTAGCTCAGCACTCTTAACATTAGTCACCCCCATGATGTCAGTCACTTTTTGAACCTAATCTAGGAATTCCTGAGGGTCCTCATCTGACTTAGACCCTATAAAGGATGGAGGGTTCATTCGTGTGAAGTCCCAAATCCTAGCTGCGGCTGAATTGGCCACTGGATTGGCCAAAATGATAGCTGGTCATTCATTATGAGTAGCAACTGACTGAGCAAAAGTAGTGAATGCGGACCTAAACTCTGCATGAGAAACATGATCACCCAAAGGATTTTCGGGCAAGGGGATTACTAATTTTTTCTTCTTCTTTTAGGAGGTATGTTCTGTAGAAAAAGGGGAGAAATAGATTAGATTGAGAGATTGACTTGAGATTATGCTCACTAGCATGACATGAATACTGATAAAGGGAAATTGTTCCTAAAACACCTCATAGCCTCCTGCACATAAGTGTGGTGCACAACACACCCATGTACAAGACTCTACTAGATGTGGCTTTCAGACTTTCTAGGACACTGTTGAACCTTAGGCTCTGATACCAAGTTTGTAACACCCTAACTCTGGTACCCGAAATGCTACATGGTGCCCATGACCCCGAAGGACCACAAGCTAACCCATGACTGATATCTTTAAACTGAGCACTAAATAATAGTAATAATATCATAAATATGAAAACATGAACTGAAAGGCCATAAGGTTCAATACTAGTACATAACTGAAAAATATGGTATAATAATACCAAAACAACTGAATTAATTATCTAAACATACTATAGTTTGAAAGCCTCTAAACTATCTGAATAAGGAGTTGATAGGACATGTTCCCAACTAACTCCAACTACTGAAATAAATTGAAAACTAAAATAGTAATGTGATCATCATGTCCTCAAAGGATGAGGACTTACTGTTAACTCTGATCACTAAACTGGGATGCTGCTGGTTCTCTGGAGCTCGTACTTCTAAACCTATGGTTTAAGAAATCATAACGCAAATGCGTCAGTACTTTGAATATACTGGTATGCAAGTGAGGTAGGCTGAATGCAATAGGTTCAAATGCATGAACAATACTAACCGACTAACTAACATAAACGTGAGAATACATGCATGCATACGCAACTGTAACTGACATCGTGATAGGACTAAATACTAAGTTCTGACTACTGAGTTTACTAATAACATGGAATTACTGATATCTGAGGGACTCATACTATGTTACTGATACATGAATAACTGTTT
>NW_025853563.1:0-1656 GCF_002878395.1 Capsicum annuum | reverse complement strand
ACCTTTCTTTATGGGTGATTTATTATGAATAATTATCTCATGTTTAGACGTATGGGTTAGAGATCATGATTATGTTAGTACTAGTTCCTACTGTGATTAGGAGGCCTTAAGATACTAGTATGACTACTTAGGTTGTACCTTTTGAGTTACCCAAGTTTATATGTGTATATATATGTCTCTGTGTGTGTATTTATGATATTACCATATATCCCTCATTTTTTTCATATATTCGTGTTGTATATCCATTATAGTTATGGTATTACCTTATATCCCTCATTTTCTTTATATATTCGTGTTGTATATCCATTTTATATCCTTGTATACTACTGTATATTCTTCTTTTGTTCTTCATTCATATATTGGCCAACGATATATGGTTCAGTTTTTAGGTCCCAGAGTATGTCTAGAATAGGATAGTTTATCCTTATCGTCTCCTTAGATTTACTATGCTAGTTTCATAGATATCCTGGTATAGTTTACATTCCTGCTAACATGTTATTGATATTTGCATTTTCTTTGGAGCTCAGTCGGTATTTACCTACTGAGTACCACGTGTTTGGTACTCATACTACACTATAATATCTTGAAGATTATAGTACGTGTTCTTACTATTATTGTGTGTGTCATATAGGCAGCTATGGTTTGGAGACATAAGGTGAGCTCCTAGTGTTTGGAGCATTATTATTCTCCCTTTTATATACTAGACTAGTCTCAATGTTGTATTCAGAGATGGGTTGTATCAGTATATTCTTTTAGTACTTTATTTTTATAGTCTTATTTTATTAGAAGCTCTTGTACTTATTCCACCGGGTTTTGGGACTATCTTATGTATTTTTACCTTTTACTATATTTATTCTGAATTCTTCATTCATTCTCTTGGTAGTCTATTACTAATAATTTTGGACTATGAGCTTACCTACTACTGGATTATAGTAGGTGTCATCATGATCTGAGAAATTAGGTTTTGATATGTGTCTAGGGATTGGTGGAGGTCATATGCTAGTTATAGACCTGTAGGTTCGCCTACTATGGGTTGGACTCAACTTTCTATTGTCTTTTTTGAGAGACTTGTACTATATAGTTTAAGTGGTTAGATGTGTGATGAGTATGCCCATTTGGAGTAGGGCCCAATTACTATTGTTGATTATGAGATTAGTTTTCATACTATATCCAGGTATTTCGCTGTTAACATCTCCACCAAACTTTAAAGGATTTAGAAATTTGTAAAAGGGTTAAATGGTACTTATTTGTTGTCTACAACTCAGATGGTAGTTTTAGGGGCCTCGTTTCAGAGTATTATTGACCATGCCAAGATGATCAAGTCTATATATAGGCTACTTAGGAAGGCACCATAAAGGTGTGTTGACATAGTGAGTCTAGTGGACACACCCTCTGAGGTAGATATTTCTCTAGTAGAGTTTCATGAGGTTATCATGGTAGCCTCTTTACATGGATCAGGTGGAAGACCTTTAGGTTCAGTGACTTTAGGTAGCTAGACAATATGCTAGGGTTGTCATTCCAGTTCATCTGTACCTCCTCAGATTAAGTCGTCCATAGAGGATATTTTGTATGTGATAGGTTTGTCCATGTGGCCAAATATTGTCCTTCGCATAATTTCATACCTACTCATATATTTCTAGTGAGAGATGGTTCACA
>NW_025853562.1:0-2975 GCF_002878395.1 Capsicum annuum | reverse complement strand
AAACATGGCCTCAATTATCAAATCCTTCCCTAGCTCCACTAAATTCCGCAAGCCAAACCACCTATAACCCCCTAACCCGAGACTCCAATAGACCAACCCATTTCCAAAATCCTTAAGTTCCGCAAGAAGGACTTGGATGCCCAATACCTCGACTAAATCCAAACCCTCCCTTCCAAGCTCCACTAAACCGAAGACCACAACCTCCACAAAATCATATTCCTCCAAATCAAGTTCCAAATGTCCAAAACCATCCCATCCACTTTGAGGAATATGGTAGAGAGGATTATGAAGGGTATGGAGCCTTTGATGATTCTTACATGAGAGAGGAGGAAATAAGAGGAAGATGTATGAATCCAAGGAGATACCGAGTGTATGGAGAAAGGGGAAACCGTTACCAAGAGAGAGACGTAGGCATCAATACCATCAAATTGAGTCTACCTATCTTTAAGGATGGAAGTGACCCCGAGGTGTATCTTGCTTGGGAGTCGGCATGCGATAAAGTGTTCCAAGTAAATGATATCTCGGAGGAGAAGAAGAGTTGTTATTCCATAGCTCACTTTGAAGGCTATGCTAACACATGGTGGGAATACGTCAAACGGTTTGGCAATGAGTTGATTGATGGGCAACCACCACCTTGGTTTTGGTTGAGGTACCTAATGAGACAATGATACCTTCCCGAGAGTTATCGACATGAGTTGCTTGCTAGATTGTACAACTTGTGGCAAGGGAATCGAAGTGTGATGGCATATTATGATGAGTTTCAACAACTTATGTTGAAGCTTGATCATCATGGAGAACACATTAGTCATGACATCATTCAGTTCAAGTGTGGCTTGAACAAGGATATCTCCACTCATTTGACACTTCACAAGTTTGATACCATCGAAGGTATTTTCCAAGCGGCTCTTGAGATTGAAAGGGAACTTAAAGGGAGGTCGTCGTTCAAAGCAAAAGGACAATCAACCTCGAGTTGGCCGAGGGGCAAGGATATGGTTCAATCCTCTTCAGGTTAGCCCAAAACAAGGACCAACCCGTCACTACTAGGCTTCCCGAGCCCAAAACAGCCCACAAAATCCCTTCGAGGAAAGAAATTCACAAGTATCCTAATCAATGCTTCAAGTGTCAAGGTTGGGGGCATAAAGCCAATGAATTCCCTAACCGATGCAATCTAATCCTAAGAGAAAGTAGATTGTATTTCCTTGGAAAAGAAGTAGGTATTGAGGGTGATGAGAGTGAGGCCGAGCCTCAAGATGAAGAGACGGCCGAGAGGGAGCCACATGATGATGATGATAATTGTGAGGATGCTTATCCGTAAGAAAGAAAGTGTGTGGTTCCAAACTTTATAGTGAGGCGTGCCATGATTAGTAAGGCGATAGATGATCCTAGCCAACGGGAGAATTTATTCCATACTAAATGTCTTGTGAAGGGAAGTGTGTGCACTATGGTGATAGATAGTGGAAGTTGTGCAAATTTGCCAACTACCATGACGAGGTGCTTTGTGATGTGATACCAATACAAGCTTATCACTTGTTGTTAGGAAGGCCTGGGAAATATGATAGGTCAATCAAACATGATAGAAGATCCAATTGGTATACATTTGAGAAGAATGGCCGCAAGGTCGCTCTTCATCCATTATTGCCTTTCCAAGTGAATGAATTACACTAAAAGATGTGAGAATTGAGGAAAAAGGGAAAGAAAGCCGAAAGTGAGGGGAAAAGAGGGGAACCCAAGAGTGAGGGAGTAGGGGAAACTAAGGGGATCCTAATTTCTAAGGGGCAAGGAAGTGTAGTGATGATAGCTAGGAGGAACAAATTATTTGTGGATCATGACGAGGACACTCCAATGCTCCTCTTGGCTCATTATTTTAATACTAACGCCACTAATATTTCTATTTCTCCTCCTATTTCTCATGTTTTGCAGGATTACGAGGATGTCTTCCCAAAAGAATTACCGCAAGGATTGCCCCCACTTCGGGGAATTGAGCACCAAATAGATTTTGTGTCGGGTTCACAATTGCCCAACAAACCGGCTTATAGAACCAACCCGATGGATACCAAAGAATTGCAATTCCAAGTTGAGGAACTCCTCAACAAGGGGTATATCAAGGAGAGTATGAACCCTTGTGCAGTCCGAGTGCTAATAGTTTCCAAGAAAGATGGGACTTGGCGTATGTGCTTTGATTGCTGAGCCATTAACAAGATAACGGTAAAATATCATCACCCTATTCCTAAGTTTGATGATATGCTTGATGAATTGAGTGGTTCGTGTTTTTTTTCTAAAATTGATTTGTGGAGTGACTATCACCAAATTCGTATGCAATCGGGTGATGAATGGAAATCCGCCTTCAAGACCAAATTCGGTCTCTATGAATGGATGGTTATGCCATTCAGCCTAACAAACGCTCCAAGTACTTTCATGAGGATGATGAATTATGTGATGAAGCCAACTAACAAACTCTCTTTTATACTAACTTTTGTGAACTCTATATTATCCTGTGTATCACAAAACCATGCAAGACAACCTCTATTTATAGATGAAGAACTCTTCCATGCAATGAATAGGGAGAATAAATGAGAAGATCAATAGAATAGGGTTACAAGAGTTACAAAAGATAATAGAGAAATAAAGGTAGAAGTTACAAGAGTTATAAAAAACTTATGTCACATTATACCACCACTAACTATTATTTTTAAAGACATAAATGAATGGGAGTTGGTAGTTGAAAATTAGGCCATGCAACTTGGAGGTGTAACAGTATAATGCCAATGAATAGAATTGCAATGGGAGTGCTACAAAATGAAAGAATAGATCCACGAACTCCATTTGGAGTAATTACACATGTTGTAACTCCAAACTAAATGGCAAAAGGTACCAGCAACAGAAATGATAAATTGCAAGTGACATAACCTCCCAAATAAACAAATAGACATAATAATATTATTTAAAAATAATATTAAAATATTTAAATCCATAAA
>NW_025853561.1:0-1482 GCF_002878395.1 Capsicum annuum | reverse complement strand
CATGACCTAAGTCTTGAGTTTTCTGTACTTGTGGGACATGATTTGAATACTGAGGGAGCTGTAACTGAACCCCTTATACTGGGAACTGAAGGCGCACATAATCCCATGGAAAGTGTATGAAAGTAGATTGTTCTCATGGAACATGACTTGTACTGTGGAGTAAAAGGGACTCCTTATGGTGGAAATTGAATTCATACATGATCATGGAAAAAGAGATACATGAGCATGGTTCGTGACCATAGAGTTGATATGTAAGACCTAAGTGGATTTCGTGATGATAAAGTACAAATCTTTATACTGAGAAGAGGATGGGTTGGGAATCGTCTTCCCTTACTACTTTTCTATACATACTGGCACTACTACTGCAATCTTGAGAGTCTGACTTGGTCACTTGATCTACCATCACATACCTACATTCTGTTCAATACCTGCCTGTCTTACTAAACACATCATCTGATTCTATTTTCTCATATACTGCTAATATCACATTCAAACCTTCATGCTTAATTTTGAGTCAATAAACTTAAATTTTTAGCTCGTACTGTTCAAGCCTACTGATCTAATCCCCATGAATACATAATCTGATCAAATAGAATAATACTATCCCAACTCTACTACTTCTAAACTTCTGGGTTCAAGAATGAGTTCTCATGATCATGAATAAAATCTGTACAACCTTGGAACAATAATGAACTGATGGGATACTGTTTGAGTCTATTGCTAATCTCATAACTGACCGTAGGGACTGTCTGAGAAAGCCCTGTCTTTAGGACTTTGAACTTCACTGTTTCTATTACCTTAAAAGTAAGGTAAAGTAAACATGAGGGGTGCATGATATGAATCTACATGGTTTCCTTAAAGAAACTTGCCATAACATGATCTTGAGACATGAAAGAAGGGAAACTGTTCCTAAAACATATCATAGCCTCCTACACATAAGTGTGGTGCACAACACACCCATGTACAAGACTCTACTTGATGCAGCCTTCAGACTTTCTAGGACACTTTTGAACCTTAGGCTTTGATACCAAGTTTGTAACGCCCTAATTTTCTGAACCAAAATGCTACACGGTGCTCATGACCTCGAAGGACCATAGGCTAACCTATGACTGATATCTGTACCTGTAAACTGTATAATATCTCATAAAATATGTGGAAACATGAACTATAAGGCCATAAGGTTCAATACTAATACATATTTGAAAAAATATGGTATAACAATACCAAAAAGGAACATAAATACTGAAGTTTGAACATCTAATCTGATATCTAGTCCGAAAGCCTCTAACTGAACTAAATAAGGAGTTGATGGGACATGTCCCCAACTAACTCCAATTACTGAAATAAAGTGAAAACTGAAATAGAAATAAAATCATCATGTGATGTACTGAGTATACGAGTGAGGTAGGCTAAATACAAAGGGTTATATGCATGGACAATGCTGACTGATATGAATGTGAGAGTACATACATGCATACATAA
>NW_025853560.1:0-15905 GCF_002878395.1 Capsicum annuum | reverse complement strand
CTAATTATGCAATGATAAAGGATGCTAGCTTTATGAGAAATGTATGAACATGCAACTGAATTGGTTTAAAGAATTGAAAAATGCTAGCTTTATGAGAAATGTATGAACATGCAACTGAATTGGTTTAAAGAATTGAAAACATCTTGGAATTATTGGTTATCTCCCCTTAGGACACTATGTACCTCTAAGAATGCTTACTTCACAAAAATATTGAGGCAAAGCAGAAAGAACCTACGAATTGGATCATAACTAAATCTCAGAGAGCTGAAACTAATGCATAACTCATGAACTGAACTTGTCTAGAAACAACTAGGTATATCCACCTCGGAATAGTTATCTTTCCTAGAGATTTTAGATAGCAAGACTAGATGGAAAGTTGAGAAAACAAACTATACGAATCTAACTGTCTGACTGTTAAACTGACTTGCTGGCTTTACTGACTAAATCATGGTAAAACTTATACTTAACTGAAGTACTTCTTCTACACTTTTTCAACTATACTCACCTCTTTATCTTCAAGTCATCACCATAAGTCTAAAAACACTTTACTAAACTCTAAACTGAACTTCAATCAATCTACTCTAATGTCTGGGGAACAATAATGCACATGAATGATAAACTTTTCCGGAAAGTATGCACCTGAATGTATAAAATTAACTGCTAATACTATATTGTATATTACAACACTTAATATTCTTTAGTTTTTGGCATCATCATTACATACCTACACCCTTTATTAATACATGCTTGTCTCGCTAAACACATCATCTTCTTCTCTTCCTTCATCACCTACTAGGATCACACCTCCTAACTCACATCCACACCTTCACACTTATTTTTCGATCAATTATCTTAAATTTTTGTATGCACTGTTCAAGCCTACTGATTTACCTCTTATACAACTTTCCCTATGATACATAATCTACTCAATATGGTTAATGCTAGCCCAACTCTACTATTGATAAACTCCTGGGTTCATGCTTCTAACTCTAGGTCATATGCTATCATAGGTTTCTGAGAAAGGATCTGATGGAATACTGTTGAGCCTGTCGGTGATCCCGTAACTGTTTGTAGGGATGGTCCAAGAAAGCCCTATCTCTAGGACTTTGAGATTCACTGTTTCTATTAACTTGAAGGTAAGGTGGAGTTGACATGAGTGGAGCATGCTAAGATTCTACATAAGTTTCTTAGAGGACTTTAATATAGAACGATCTGAGACATGAAAGAAAGCAAACTTTTCCTAAAACATATTATAGCCTCCTATACATAAATGTGACACACAACACACCCATGCATAAGACTCAACTAGATGTGGCTTTTCAGACTTCCTAGGGCACTATTGAACCTTAGTCTCTGATACCAAGTTCATAACGCCCCAATTTTCTTGAACTGGAATCCTACACGGTGCTCATGACCGTAAAGGACCACAAGCTAACACTTTTCTAATATCTGTTCTTGAGCACTTCATCATATACTAAAATAAATAAGGAAAATTGGCTAAAAATTACCATAAGGTTCAAATATCGAAAAATACTAAATATTGAAAATTAAATACTAATACATCTATCCAAAAAGCCTCTAAACTTGTCTGAACTGTGGAGTTGATGGGATATGTCCCCAACTAACTCTGTTTACTAAAAAAAGCTGATTCTAATGCCATAATAAAATAAGGATCATCCTCAAAGGAAGAGGACTCACTGCTACGTCTACTGCTGCTAACAGAGTCTAGATGTTTAAGGGTGCTCTATATCCCACGCTTCAAAACCTATGGTATAAGACACCATAGAGCAAGAGAAAAGTATGCGTCATTACTTTAAATGTACTGGTATACTAGATGAGGTATGGCTAAATGCAAGGGTTTATGCATAAACATAGCTTAACTGAATAACATGAGACTACTAAATTAGGACATATGCATGAATGCACAAACTATAACTAAAATTATCGTGATTCTGAATACTGATACTAAAATACTACTTTTCTAACATCTGAACTCACTACTAATACTAGGATACTAGATAACTGAATCTTCTAATATTGATAACTGAGTACTGAAGTTGAGATCAGTCCTCTCTAACCGTTGATCTCTGAAACTAATGATAATAAAGCTGATTAACTGAATCTACTTATATCAATGATTGAGTTGTGAGTTTACTACGATCGACTAACTAAATCTATGATTAAACCTTTCTAATAGATAATCGCTGAATCTACAAATAATGATAAAGAATGATTGTATCTGAGATCAGACCTATCTTTCGAAAGATCTCTAAATCTTTTAACAATAGAAATGACGAACTGAGTTTGAGATCAGGCCTATCTAACGGGTGATCTCCTACTATATTAGTACTGATAATGATTAGTTTTATGTGATACCAGGCCTGTCTAGCGGATGGTCCATGAATTAATGAAACTATCTAAGCTCCTTACTGAGATGGGTGACTGTATCTAACATTCCTGATTTCTAAGTTCTACTCTGAAGGCTGATACTGGAACTACAACTGTGGGAGTTCTCAATTAACAGATATGCCCCAATATCTAAAATAGTGGGGTCCAACCTATAACCCCAGCTGAAAGGGTGTAAATTCCATACCACAGGTAAATAACTCTGCTATGGTCAAGCCTCTCTAACGGGTGGCCCTGAATAGGAAGTCAAGCCTAAGGCAATATGATAGTCAGGCCTTAATCGACAGGGTGACCCCTGGTCCTATTCTAGCTTTGCAGTTCTAGATTTCAGGAACTATAACTAATGACTCTGCCTCTCTAATGGGTAATCCTTCATCCATGCACTCGCTCGGTGCTAGTTCTTACTCCCGACTGAAAGACACTAAAATGATTCTTGGATTGTACTAGACTGAGCTAAATCTATTACAAATTATCTTACTTGATTGATTTGACTGGGTTTACTTGATTATGAATAACGGAATACTACTGAATATCATTATCTGATTGAATATACAGAGTTCTGAATTGTTTACTTGAATGTTATTGAGGTTTGAACTAAATTCTTGAATACTACTAAAATCTGAGTTGTGTACTAAACTGAAGCTGGAATGCCAATGATACTTGGATTATTGAGGTTTCTTAAGTTCTATAACTGTCTGAAAGTATTGAATTTTTAAACTGACTGATTTCTGAGAATCGTGACTTGACCGGGATTATCGTGAAAACTGATACGGGCTCTAGACTTGCAGCTAAATTGTTGGGTATAATTAGCACCAGGACTCTATAACATAAAATTAAAAAATAACCATCTTAAATAATCATGACCATGGACTTTCATTCACCATCACAATCATTAAAGCATCTTTTCAAGCACTTGAAAATCATAAACATGTAATAGTATAGAGAGACATGCTAGTGGCTCATACTCCATTCAACAAGGTCTTACAACAGACATTTTATATCCATTGAAGAGTACATAATTAGGAAATTTCATGATAACATATCACAATTCATTCACTAAAGCTTTTCAACAAACACTTGGCATGCATGAACTTACATACAATTGGGGATTTCTAGCCAACATTCTGTAATGGATCTAATTCCTTCACATAAGCATTTTATCAAACATATGGGGAGCATGCTTTGGTTATTCACAATTTCTAGACTTACATGACATAAACACAAAACCTAGCATGCCACTTGAAGAGGGTTAATCATGAATATCACATACTAGGATCAAAGCGTGAAACTTTGTAAACAAAACATGAATTAAAACTTAATAATAACATGAACTTCAATTTCAGTTCACATGAATCATTAAAACTCATAAATATAAGATCTTTGAATTTAGAAAAGGATTCTTGACCTTCTTAAGTGGAAGAACCCAAGAATCAAAATCTGCATACCTAACTACTTTATCCTCAGAATATTAAAGGTGACACCTTGATAATTAGGGATTTGGGTTTGGAACCCTAGCTTTTGTTCTTGAGAAAAATTGAGAGAAAACAATAATATTTGGGTTTAATAATGAGAAATCTCGTGTTAAAGAAATATATAGGGGTAGGAAAATAACCATCTTGCCCTTGGAATTCAAAATTTGGAACTGGAAAAATTCTAATTTTACATGTTGGCACGATGCACCATAATCATGCCAGCTTACTAGAAATTGGACAATTGGGAAACTGAGCTTTGGCATGATGCGGTGGATACTACTTTTCCACCTTTGTTGCAAACTGGAAAGCCACCGAGATGGTGAACTACGGAGTCTTACTGGTTTTTGACAATTTCTATTTTCGCTTGCTCCACGACGTGCTAAAGTTCCAGGTGGAACACTGTCATACTAAAATGGCTCTAACTCTTTTCCCGAGTGTTAGATTTGGGCGAATTTGGTATCGATCGAAAGATTATTGATTTCTCATGGGATAAAAAGTCAAAATCATATAAATTTCACATGGAATAAAATATATTCATCATTGAAACAACATATTTAATGTTCTAGAGATGACTTTGAACTAGGAGAAGGGTGTGGTATTATAGAGCATGTGATTCTTAGAAGAAGTCCTTGCTTTTCAGAACTATCGATCCAGCATAGGTTGAGATATCAACCTACTAGTTGATGGTTGATGAAGTGTTTCTACCTTCTATTTGAGGGGACTACCATTCTCATTAGACTACCTGCCAGATAAGCATAACTCTTCAGCTTTTCTTTACTTGTGGCATGGTACTAACATCCTTCCAGCTAGGGTTACAAGTTTAACCCTAAATCTATTTAAATAAGTTTCATGTAGGTTAGATGATTACTTTCCAGGGTCTCAGTTTCAATCTCAGTATAGAACTCAGCTCAGTTTTAAAGAATCAGGACTGTCAGATCTAGTGAATTAGTTTCAGTAACTCAGTTATTAGTAATCATTGATATGAGTTACTCAGTTCTCAGAACTCAGAACTCAACATTAGTAAAATCTCAGTTACTGTATCCAAGTATATGCACAGTATAGCATACTCAGTATTTACTGCAGTTTCACTTATCTATGTACTCTCATATTTAGTTACTCTATATCATTCACTCAGTTATTGTTCATGCATATGAAACCTTGCATTCAGCCTTACCTTATCTACCATACCAGTATATTCCACTTACTAATGCATACTCTTTGTACTATGGTGTCTTGTATCATAAGTTTAGACGCTTAGGTTCTTGACCACGAATAGACAGATTAAGTTAGAAACAACAAATTCAGTAGTCAGTCCTCATCTATCAAGGATGTTCTTTATTTTAGTATCTTCAGTATCTTAGTAGTCGGATTTAGTTTGGGGCTTGTCCCATCAAGTCCACTTTTTAGACTGTTCAATTAAAGGCTTTTCAGACTAAACTTTCAAACAGTATTCAATTTTCCAGATTATTTTTACAGTTAATGTTTTTTATCAATATTTTAGATTATGAACCATATGGAAATTTAGCCTAGTTCTGCATTGTTTTCAGTATTATTATTCAGTGCTTACAATAGATATCAGTCATGGATTAGCTTGTGTTCCCTTGGGTTCATAAACACCGTATAGTATTTGGGGTACAGACTCAGGGTGTTACAGTCTTCTGCCTCTATTAACAAGGCCTCCATCAATAATAACAACTATCTCCATCAAAAGGAAATTGTAAGTTGAAATTGTACCTTGCCACTAATACCATCATCGAATATCAAATTTTGCTGACTTACAACGTATCTATTGAATTATTTCTTTCCCAAATCTATTAAAATTCCTTGTTTCCATTTTCAATTTTTAAAACAAGCACTTATTTCCCCACCATTCATGATCGTCTGTTAAACATTCAACATTCCATTTGATCTACTTTCAAAACGGCAAAAATGATATGTAATTATAAAAAATAAAAGTGTATTTTAACATCAATTTCCAATTCATCTGTATTGATTCAGACAGTTCACCTAACTGCGTTAATTTCAAAGCTACCAATTCCATTTGTTATTATCAGTGTTGATTCCTTGCAGCACATAGTTACTAATTTGATTTCTCTTTGGAAAAATACTTCTCCCCTTTGGATGACTTGTAAGTGAAAATTTATTAATTTTATGTTCCCTCTATCTCACTGATTAAAGTTGTTCCCACATTTACATTAGAGACAAATAAGATACTCACCCCATGACCATTCTAAATTATTTTTTTAACCATTGAACTATTAAAAAAATTCTATACAACTTTCTTCTGAGCATTCTCGTATAACCAACTTCTCATGTTCTTAATGCCTGTGGAATTTTAAAAACCAAATTATTGTATCCTCATATGAACATTAGTACTTCAACTCTTATGAGCTTAAATGCAAAAAGACAAAGGAACTGAGTAGGCACTCTCAAAACAACTTTCTGCACGTTGATTCTCTGTTCTCTTAAAATTACACAAATGGTTACCTATTTCTTAATGTGTGTATAGAACTTGAAAAATCTCCCCCATAGACAAGTTGTAAGCCACATCTAATAACTTTATACTCTCATTATCCCGTACATGTGTTAACATTTTTTTGTTTAATAGTCAAGTTGATAACAAAATTTAAAAATAACTTTCTCCCTACCCTTCTATGTTAAACTTAATCTCTTAATAATTTTTCATGTTCCTTATACTTATGAAATCAGTAAAATAAAACTCTCAGAATAATTTTCCACCTAATGATTCTCTATTCCCTTTAATCTATAGAGAATGGTAGAAGGAAGGTGTAATTGGGGAGACCTTCTGCTAGCCCAAGATTATTAGCAAAGATCAAAAGATTCAACTAAGAATAGGAATCTATGAAAGAGAAACTTTTTATAACGAGGATTTATTGAATTGAATTGTTTTTAGGGTGGGTATACATGCCTAATGTCATCCCCTATTTAAACTTGTGAAGGTATGATTCTAGATACTATAAATCTAGAGTATTCTATCCTCTTTTACAAATATCATCCTCAAATATCTAACACTCTAGAATATTGTCATGCCCTGAGGCTACCCCCTAGTCTAGAAAATGGTTCTTACAGTCATAGGTGTCCACAAGCTAACCTATGTATTGGTACCTACTGAGAGCACTAAATAAAATAATAATAATGGATATGTGCAAAAACCAACTGATAAAGCCATATAGTCTTAATACTGAAAATACAAATCAATTCACAAGTCTAAAATATTCAATAAGACTGATAAAGCTGACTAACGATCTAACTAACTTTCCGAACATATAAAAACCCTTCAACTGACTGAGAAGTTGATGGGAGAAGCCCTCAACTAACTTTGACAGATTGAAAATATGGAACTACTGAAAGAACTGAAATAATTATTCCTACCCTCGATGGATGAGGACTCACTAATACTGCTGTTGGGTACGCTAAAATGTCTACGTGTGGTTAGGAAATTGTAAGTTCGAACCAATGATAGGACATATCATAGACCAAAAAAGAGTTTGTAGTCAGTACTTTGAATGTACTGGTATATGAGATCAGGTTTAGTTGATATACATGGGGTACTATGCATATAAAATAAGTAATAACTGAATAGAATGAGATAATTGAGTATGAATACATGAAAGCATTGACATCTAAGAATATAAGACCAAGCATAAATCAGTAATCTAAAAAAAGTTTGAAATATAAACGGTTGTAACCTATATAACTGAACAACTCAAAGTTTGTACACATGGTTAAGCAAACCTGAATTGAAATTACACTGACTTAATATACTGAGACTGTGGGAGGTATCATCTAACCGAGATGCCACAATCTAAGCTAATCAGGGTCCAACCTATAACCCCAGTTAGAAGGGTGTTAGTACCGTGCCACGAGTACTAATATTGGTTGTGTGGATCCACTAATATAATGTCCCAATGGACTAATGAGTTACCCTCAATTGGCATGTCTTCTAATGAGATATATGTTACACTCAACTAACTTGTAAACGCCTTATCAACCCTCAACTAGGAGGTAGACATCTCTAACCAATATTGTCTATGTAGTTTTGGAAATCGGGGACTGCTACTAAAGGTCACACCCTCTAGTGGCAGGTGAGCACCCATTCTTGGGTTCGCTCGCTGATAAATCCTACTCCCAATTGAATTGACATAGGAATTAAAAGTAGACTGAGTTCGACTAAACATGATTTTATGAATGATAGTGTTCATTAAGATCATAATAACTAAATATATAGGAATGATCATGGTTTAACTAAATAATACTTGAAAATCTGAAAATCATGTAAAACACATAGGTATCGGGTGTTCATAACCCACCAACACTAAATAATCATTGAATATAATAACAAGCTTAAAACTGTAGTAGAGGATCATGGGTAAAAACCCATAAGAATAGACATTTCATCAAGCATATGGGGATCATGAGTTTAACAAGGAAATTCTCGCTAATAATCATAAAGGTAGGATTCATCATAAAATTTATTTGAATAATGCATAGGAAGCTCAAATTCATAGCATGAGGAACTCAAAATCTTGCATGGGATCATACATGGAATGAATTACATTTAAATTACCATTGAAACATGAATTAAACCTATCTTAAGATATACCAACTACAATAATGATAGAAAAATTCAATTTTTAATAGAAAAAAGGGTTTTTGGGTTCCATGGTTGAATGAAACCCATGAATGAACATCCCACATACCTTAAATCCTTTAACTTAAAAGAGAAACACCAATCTTGATGCTTTATTTAAGGTTCATGAAGTTGGGAACTTGAATTCTTGGTTTCTTAGGGAGAAAGGAATTGAATTTGTGATCTTGGAGAAAATGGGGAGGGTTTCCTTAAGAGGGTATAACACCTCAAGAAAGGGTCCCAAGACGTTCCATGGTGCTTAGGACCACAAATGATCCCAAGCTAACCCTTATATTATCATACTATTAAGAAACTTATTTAAATAGGTATAAAATGACTGAATTTACCATGAAGAAAAATAATCATGATGAAATCTGGAAGAATACAATACTGATACAATTTTACATTCTAATAAAACTGGAGTCAAATACATCAACTTTACTAAATGTTTATGAAGCCTCAACTAATATTGAATATAAGTAGCTAGGATGTGAATCCAACTACCACTAATCAATATATGTGAGTAAGGAAATAAAGTACATGAAAGAACATCTAACTGGAGTCCCCAAACTAGGAGGACTTATCATATGCTGGCTGAAATTTGTAACTGTTTGATTATGATATGTGTACTTCAACTGGTACCTATATTATGAGACAATATAGAACATAGATGTATATGTGAATCAATACCTTTTGATTGTACTGAGCATATGAGGGTGAATTCATATAATGCATAGATTTTCAAATAATGCATGCTAAGTGTAAATGACTCAAATTAGCTTAAATAACTAAAAGTTGAAAATCATATTTCAGGAATAATAAATAATATTGTATAAATATTGTGAGCCATAACAGTTAGTTCTAAAATCTGTACTTATATTCGGTTTTCAAATCATGCAAGATATGTGTAGAAAGAACTCACCTTTATCATATGAAAACTAAAAGCTGAAATCTCATAGCTAATGCCTTAGGTAAAACAGTATTTGAATAAAATTATGTTCCTTTACACTTATATTCTAAAGCTTTTCTCTGAGGAAGGTTCTTCTAAGCAACATACACCATGTGAACTAGCATGGAGTCCAAGGTCTCTACCCCATGTTGGTAGAGTTGTTCTACCCTTGCCATTAGAGTAGAACCTATCTAGATTGATCCCTAAATCGAACACACTAAGGGTATTAAAACCAATGGTGGCTCGTAGTTCTAGGGTAGGATACCTTGGAATCATACTCAGCTCGATGCTAAATACTATTCCCTTTAATTTTCTTGCTCATTCTGTAGGAAATCCTCCATAAAACTAGCATAAGGGTTTGTAATGAAAACTAGTTATGCGTCTGTCTGTTTGATGTATAAAACTTGACTTTGAAACTATTAGAAATGATATTGAAACCTTTTCTTGAGATTCTTGGATTAGAAAACTTAATTCTTGATTTTTCTTGAATAGATTGTAATGGAGTGTTGAAGTTCTTGGATGGAGATTGGGGTTTTGTTCTTGGAGAGGAATTATGAATCAATGAGGCAAATATTGCTTCTTGGGGCTTCAATTATGTGTTACGGATTAGTTAGGGTGGAGGAAAGGACTTATTTTCACTTAAGAACATGGAAATAGAAAATGAAAAATAGGTGTGTGATATGAAGAGCGCGTTGCATGCTAATCGCGCGACCTCACTGCTTCTCTCACAAAAATGGCTATAACTTTTTTCTCGAGTATCGGATTAAGGTGAAATTGGTATCGTTCGAAAGTTGATTCAATTATATATAATTTGGTGGGTCTTGAGCTGCAAAATTTTATGTAAATAAAAAGGTATATACGTTCAAAGTAGACCCTTGTAGAATCAAATACTAAACATTGAAAGAATCAAAGGCGCTTAGCTAAACTTTGTTCTAAGTGAATTCTATGAAAATCTTTCACTTCAAGTGCATTTCATAAACTAGGATAATGGTAATGAACTTATATTCACATGGAAATAATTTAGATTAGAGTTTAAACACATAAGAATGGCGGTTAGAATTCTAGCGTGAAAATACGGGATATTACACTATATTTTGAACTTATTGAATTCATTCTTGGACATCCTTCCATATACCATCCTTAACTTTCTCTAGCTTCAATAATCATCATCAAATTCTTACTCTCCTTAGAAAACACACCTGCCTCACTACACACATAATCATAGCATACTAAGATCACACTTATACACTCATACTTCCAACTATAAAGAGGTTCTACTACTTATAAATTATAACACTCTAGGTTGCAATATTCTTACAATGCAAACTCTATTTAATAATCTAGGCTTACACTATCTCTTGTAAAGAGAACTATGTGAATGGAAGGGTTAATAAGGAATCTGAATACATATCTTACTCTAACTTAACTGAACAACTCATATGAATGAGGACATAAGCTTTCAACTTAAGGGACTTATAACGCACTAGTGATCTCCTCTCAAGCCCTTTGTGTAACTTCTAAAGTTACTGATAGTAAATCTGAGACCATCATCTT
Organism: Capsicum annuum; assembly: GCF_002878395.1. Lineage (NCBI taxonomy): Eukaryota > Viridiplantae > Streptophyta > Magnoliopsida > Solanales > Solanaceae > Capsicum > Capsicum annuum. The sequence continues at coordinate 4,873 of NW_025853560.1, read as the reverse complement.
GGGAGGAAATCTGATTTTTCTAATTATGTTATCTCAAGAATAAGTCATAGATGGAGAACTATGGATTAATAAATGAATAGATAGAAGTTTCTGAAGGAACAACTTTACAGCAGGATCTAGAGTATGAAAGAAAGGAAAATTTTCATAAATGCCTTTTAGCTTCTCAAAGAAAAGTATAGAAGTCTCTGTACCATTCTATAAGACTCTACTATACATGGCTTCATAGACACCCTAGAAGACTTAAACTCTGTGCTTTTATACAAAAGTTGTAACACTCTAAAAAGGGGTCCTGAGACGTTACACGGTGCTTAAGACCACAAATGATCCCAAGCTAACCCTTTTATTGTCATATTATTAATCAATTAATTTAAATATGCATAAAATAAATGAGTATACCATGTGGAAACATAATCCCAAAGAAATCTGGTAGAATACAATGCTGATACAATTTCACATTTTGATAAAATTGGAGTCAAATACATTAACTCTAATAATTGTCTATGAATCCTCTACTAGTATTGAGTATAGGTAACTGGGACATGACTCCAAATACCACTAATCAATACATATGAGTAAGGAAGTAAAGTACATGAAATCACATCTAACAGAAGTTCCCAAAGTAGGAGGACTCATCATCTGCTGGCTGAAATCTTAACTGTCTCATTATGATTGTGTGCTATAACTGGTACCTATATTATGAGACAATATTGAACATAGATGTATATGTGGATCAATACATTTTTATTGTACTGAGCATATAGGGTTGAATTCATAAGTAAAACAATAACTATGTATAAATATACTCATAGATTTTCAAATAATGCATGCTAAGTGTAAATGACTCAAATTAGCTTAAGTAACTAAAAGTTGAAAATCATAAATCATGAATAATAAATAATATTGTATAAATATTGTGAGCCATAACAGTTAGTTCTAAAATCTGTACTTATATTCTGTTTTCAAATCATGCAAGCTATGCATAGAAAGGACTCACATTTATCATCTAAAAACTGAAAGTTGAAATCTCATAAGTAATGCCTTATGTAAAACAATATCTGCATAAAATTGTGTACCTTTACACTTAGATTCTAAAGCTTTTCTGTAAGTCTTTACTGTTAGGGGGATTCTTCTAATCAACATAAACCATGTGAGCTATCATGGAGTCATACGTCTCTTACCCACATTGGTAGAGTTGTTATACCCTTGCCATCAGAATTGAACCTAGCAGAGTGATCACTATACTGAACCCACTTCTACTACAGGGTTTTTGAGTTGTTCAAGGATGGTTGGGAAACTTTCCATCCAAACCTATGTTATAAGAAAACATAGCACAAGAGAAAGATATTTGATCAGTACTTTGAATTTATTGGTACGTGAGGTAAGGACTAACTAAAATACATGCAGAAACTGAATATAATTACATGACCATGTAAAACTGAATATGCAAGACCAAGTATTTTTAATACACTAACAGTATCTCATTGACTAGTATCGTTTGTATAACTCACTACTTGGTGTATTAAAACGGAACTGAAATAGACTGCAAATACTGACTCAAACTATGGGATCTATCATGTAAACGACATAAACCATGGATATTACTATATATTCTAACATCTGATCCATGTTAAGGAGGGGTATTCCATCCGTGCCATCTGAGTAGAACCTGAACTAGTGTTGTCACTAAGTTGAGCCCATATTGGGCAAAGGGGGAAACTCACTTTTGCTAGTACCTTAATACTATGGGGGAACATAGTTTCTGCGAAGTAGGGGTGCTGAACCCATACTTCCATCTTGGTGCTAAATCCTACTCCAACTGAATGACACTGTGTTATTCATGGTTCAACATAACATAGTACTGTACTAGCAAGGATTAACTTGAAATTGAACATAGTAATAAAATCATGGTGTGACTAACTTATAATTTGGAAAGTCTGAAAAAGAAAATAAACTTGTAGATATCAAGTGTTCAAAATCTACCAGCATAAAATAATTACAAAAGTATGATAACAACTCTTAAAACATTAATATGAGGTCATAGTTTAGGGACTGAAAAGATTGTACAATTTAATACATGAGTATAACACATTAATTTAAGATAGGGATGTATTAAACTTAGTAAAATTACACTTTCTCATTAAAATAACAAAATAAGAGACAAAATATCAAACTTGCTGTTTAAAACATGAGTAAGTACAACTATTATGCTCTTTAGTCCTTAAATAACATGATAATGCTATGCTTCCAACACTTGAGGATTAGGGAATGAACCCTAACTTAAAACATGTAAATTCAAACTGAAAGCCATGCATTTGGGCATAAGGATAAATAATTAACCTTGTTAAAAATCCCACATACCTTAGTTGAATTAATACTTGAAGAAATTTTGATATCGAAACTTAAATCCTTATGTTCTTGAATGAATAGACTTTAGTTTTATTATTGGAAAGAGAAATTCTTTTTATTGAGTACTTATGAGGTTAATGGGCAAATAAAATGCCCCTATAAAAGTAATTAATAATGTTTTTGACGATTGGGGTTGAGAGAGAAAGACCAAATTACCACAAGACCAAATTACCACTTCGCCCCCTTAAATCAAGAAGTTGGAAGTGCCTACGTCTGCACTACAGTTCCTAGTGTGTGGGAGTGGCTGGATGTCATGACCTGAGCTGAAGCCCTGGCCGCGATGGGCATCCCGAACCATGAAGGACCGAAATCCCCTCTTTGACTTGCAATCATGCACACAATTCATTTACTTAAGGAAATGCGGATAACAAATAGCAAAATGGGCACTTTAATACCACAACTGAGTAATAATGACATAATTTCAATAAAACCAAAACCATATAATACACGTCTGTGAAATCTCTGCAACAACTGAAATCAACCATCTATCTAAAATCGAGACAAGGCCCCTAGCCAGACCAGAAACAGAAATAAAATAACAATGTCAAAAGAACAAGGCCTTATGAAATAAGGAAGGATCACCAACTTTAATCATCGAACAACCTAATCTACTACTTAGCGGGACCCCGGGACCGTATCTCAGATCCTAAAATATAGTGGGTCAATACATATGAACTAGTATGCAGAGCAATCAAAAATAATGTACTTCTAATATATAACATAAGTGAGAGCATTTCATAAAACATTATTGTAATACCCCGTATTTCCCTAGATTAATTTAAGTCTTAGTACATGAGTAATGCCATGTAAAATTTTTTAAATACTTAGTATTTTTTAGTGTAGAGCCTACCATTGCATTGGAAATTCAATTAGATTTTCAAATATATAAAATTCTCCAAAATCCGATACTTGGTGAAGAGTTAAAGCCATTTCATTAAGAGAGTGTACCACCTCGAACATCAGCGCGTCGTAAAGCCTAGCCAAATGGCAATTGTTCTTTTTCAGTGCCCCATCGCGATATTGGTGTGTTGCGCCATAGGCTCAGTTCATAATTGTTCTTTTCCAGTGTTCCAACGCAATTCTACCATGTCACGCTGAGTTCAAAATAAATAATCAAAGGGGCACCATGATTCCACAGCATAACACCAGGCCCCAGTTCCCAATTGTCATTTTCTAGTGAAACGGGCGATAGCTTCGCGTCGCGCCAGGGCCCAAAATTGGGTTTTTCCATGATGAATTTTTCTTTTTTCCCATGGGTATTTTGTTATTTTTATCATGGCCCTAATCAGTCTAAACATGAAATTAAACCCCTAAAAAACCTATTGCCTCATTATTTCCTCACTTTCTCTCAAAAATAAAACATTCTCTCTAAAAGAGGCAAAAACTCTAGTTCAAGAAAATCAAGAACATGCCTAAGAATTTCTCCAAGAACTTTCAAGAAAGAATCTTCTAAGGTATGTTAGTTGTTCATTAATGGGTCCTTTCACCCATGAAGTCCAAGAACCCTTTTTAAACATACAAGATCTCAGATTAATAATTTCCATCTTTAAATTAGATTGAATTTATGTTCTTGATATTAGTTGGGTTTCAATCCATGAATTAATTTCAAGTTTGATGAAAATTTAATAGCATATATGTTCAATTTTTGATTATCTTGATAAACCCTTAAATTTATAAATTGATTAATGTATCATGATGTTCATGTGTTTACCATTATCATGAAAATAATTCATGCTCCCCAAGTGTTTGCTAAATTGCCTATGTAAAGTAGTGGAATCATGACATGTTATTATGTGGTCTCAATCATCTACAAGCTTATGCACTACAAGTATTTGTGAAATGATTATGTGATGTTACTAGTGAAAGCAAGACATGTTATTATGTGATCCCATTCGTGCACAAGTTTATGTATATCTTGTTTGACAAAATCTGTAAATGAGTTTATTGTTATCCCTTTATAATCTTGTTCTGACTACTTTTTATGCTATCGATTTCTGGGGGTATTTCTTGCCCGACAATCTACTTGTTTGCCTAGAGCTAGTGTCAGTTATAGAATAGTATCAGTCATGTCCCGATCAGTAGAACTTTGTCAATTACAAAACTCAGGAAAACTCAGTAGACTCAGTATCAGTCCAGTCTAGTTTAGTATTATCAGTTCAGTGTCTATTCAGTAGGGGGCTCACCTATTAGTTAGGACTAGGTCCCAAGAAATAATCCCTATGTTCCAAAATTATGTAGCCAGCATAAGTTATGAGTTGTTACCTATTAGATAGGACTGACATACTTAGGGATCACCCGCTAGTGTAGGACTAATCTCAGGGGTCACACGTTAGATAGGAATGATTCTACAGAAGATGTTAGTACCCATGGCACGGTATTAGAACCCTTAAAATTGGAGTGACAGATTTCACCCCAACTCAGTTATCTTATCATATTTGGTACATGTCGATTAGATTATTACCTCCCA
>NW_025853559.1:0-4355 GCF_002878395.1 Capsicum annuum | reverse complement strand
TATTCAGTTAGGAGTAGGATTCAACACCGAGTGAACCCAGGGATGAGGACACACACTGTTAGCTAGTAGAGAGTGCGATCCTTAGTAGCAATCCCTGTGTTCAAGAACTACGTAACCAGCGTAGGTTGAGATATACCTCTACAAGTGTAGGGACTATACATCTCATTTGAGTTTTCCTTACAGGAGAATTTGCTGGAAGAGCTCCCTATTAGAAAGGGGTTACTCACAGCTTGTCTTTGCCCATGGCATGGTACTGAAACCCTTCCAGCTGGGGTTACAGGTTGGACCCCACCAGTTCAATTTTGGGGCATGTTCATTAGATGATTACCTCCCACAATCTCAGTTTCAGATCTAGTCTCATTAACAGTACTCAGTTCAGTTCTACAAATTTCAGAACTGTCAGATACAGTCGCTCAGCTCAGTACGGAACTTAGCTAGTTCCATCAGAATCAGGATTGTCAGACACAGTCACCTAGTTAATAGTATATTAATTATACAAAATTCATGTTACCAGTATTCAGATTTCAGAACTGTCAGATACAGTCAATCAGACCAATTCTTCTTAATCAGAACTGTGAAAAACAGTCATTCCTTTATCAGTAATATGACATCAGCTCCTCAGTACTCAATAGACTCAGTCATTCAGTATTTCAGTATTAGTACTCAGATATCAGTAAATCCACGTTATCAGAATTCATGTGTCAGTGTTATCACGATCTCAGTTATAGTTACGTATTTATGCATGTATTCTCACGTTCATGTTATTCAATCAATTAGTATTGTTCATGTATATGAACCATTGCATTTAGCCTACCCCACTTGCATACCAGTACGTTCAATGTACTGACACATTTGCGCTATGGTGTTTTATACCATAGTTTAGAAGCATGAGCTCCCGAGCATCCTTAGTAGATCAGACATCCAATAGCTAGACTAGCAGTGAGTCCTTATCATTAGAGGATAGCATGATCATTTTATTACTTTATTATTTCAGTAGTTCGGAGTTAGTTGGGGACATGTCCCATCAACTCCATTGATTTCAGACAGTTTAGAGGCTTTCAGACTACAACATATTTCAGACAGTTTATTTTAGTTTTGGGTATTGTTATATCCTATTACAAATATTGTTTTATATTCAGTATTAGTTTAGTTTTGAACCTTATGGCCTTACAGCTTATATTCTGCATATTTATAGTATATTATTCAGTGCTCAGTTACAGATATCAGTCATGGGTTAGCTTATGGTCCTTCGAGGTCATGAGCACCGTGTAACGTTCCGGGTACCAAATTCGGGGCATTACAAAAATAATATGACAATGTTTAATCAAGTAAAACCTAAGATATCTATGACAGAAAATTATCAAATTTAGCTCAAAACACATACGCTCTCCCAGTTCAATACTTTAAAACCAATTGAGCGTATCTATGAAGCACAACAATGTAACACAAAGAAATCAAGTCATGACATTACATTAGCAGCAAATAATCATGCATATGTACAAGTTATACAACCCAAACAAGTAAGTAGCTAGCAATACAATCCATGCGCCCTCACATCAAAGAGGTCTCAATCACTCAATAAAAGCATGCATATCATGGAAGTGACGTGTCAAGAGACACCCATACTCACAAGAGAAGTTACAACAATGTGTATCAAATAACATATGCTTGCCTTTATTTTCTTTACCATAGCTTTCAGATAGTGTGGTTAGGATCACTATAGGACTTTAGTTGGCTTATAATGTATGCTTGGGGGCTGGTGTGATACATATGGTCATTTTTAGTGACTATGCCTCCTTGATACTACACTTACTTTGAGATCGACATGTCAACCAATTTTATTTTATTCCACCCTTATTTCTCCCTTTTTATTCTTTTATTTCAGATTCAGGTTGGGTGTGGTTTTTTTTATTCTTTCTTTTTCAAAATTTTCTTTTCTTTTGCTTTTTCTACCATACCCAACCTTACTTTTTTTCTCTTATTTTCTCCTTCTTCATACTCACTTCACATTACACACTCATGTAACAGAAACCCCCAGCTTAGGCGATTTGCCTGAGTTGAGGTGCACAATGTCCTAGAAGGTCTAGGGCCAAAACAGATTCATTGTAATAAGAATAAAAAGGTGAAAGGTATAGCAAAAAATAGGCTATGCAGGCTTAAAATAGGGATCAAGGGTTACTTATTCACATAAGAAAGGTCGTTTAGGCGAAAAATGGACTTATATTAAAAACGACCTATGATCCTTTCCTAACGGATTATCCTACAACCTAGGCAAGACTAACCGGACAAGTTATGAATTTAATACACAAAGAGAACTAAGTAGTGTCTCATACACACATGGCACAATGCTGCATCACAAGCTACTACCTATCCGGTTCATGCAATTATTAGCTATGATTATCATGTCCTTAATCCTAATGCCATAGCAAGATTCACAATGGTCACACACATATACATATCAGACTGTTCAAAAATAATTTTTTAGGAGGGGTATCAATTTTTAACACATTATATCAACTATCTTAGATACTCATTGTTCTCCTAGTTAACACAAAACATCACGAAACAAAATAAAATACACCTAAACACACCAACTCTACTAAGAATAGGACTCCAGAAAAAATAGGCACAACAACAAAAACCCTAAGAGGACATCAAGACCCACAAGAAACCCCATCCTCAACTTAAGACATGCATTGTCCCTAATGCATTAAGCCACTACAAAGCAAGAGAGTTAGAAACATACTTGTGGCACCATAAGTTCGCAGATTCGATGTCAATCACATTAGCACGAATACAAATAATAAAATACCTTGGGTTGTCTCTCAAGCAGTATCTGATTTAATGTTGCGGCATGACGTGACTATGTTTGTTACTCAGACTTCACCAACAAGCCAATGGGTACCTTGATTACTCAGACATCATCAAGGCGGCCCAAGAGTTGGCCTCCAATTTTCTCTCTCTACTTTGAACTTATGAATTTCACCCCTGATTGTTTTTTTTTATTCTTCATTTTTCTCAAGGGGCGGTGGTATAAAAATAAAGGACCCAAATAATAGATGAGGCATGTTGTACTTCTTGGTCTTTAAGTGAGGAATGCAGTTTCTTGATTTCTGCAAAACAAATTCAAGAATATAGACATATTCTTCCTCTTTTTCACATTTTCCATAGGATCAGATGGTTCAATTAATATCTCTCTATCCAAAAATAATGTGTAAAAGTGCTTAGAATGAGGTCCAATATATCCCAACTCATGAACTGTATATTTAGTTACATCCTCACGTAACTCTAATGTGCTCTTCTTAATAGTGACAAAATAAACAAAAGTTTGATTGAGATTTTACTCCTCAAACTCTTCAAGTTTGCTTATAAGAAGATTTTTAGCCTCACATAACTCATAACTAACTCATTTGGTGTTACACTCATCAACCTTTGCATTTAATTCTACCAAGAAGTTGTGAGTTTCCAAGTCAAACCTGTCAACCTTTTGAATAAGCTCATATCTATCTTTTTTCAAGGAGTGTTAATGTTTCTAGTATGTTCTTATTATTTTCCAACAATATATCAATAACAATCTTACAATAATTTACTATATCAAAAAGGTATGGATCAATAAAAAGGTAGTCATCATCACTCTAAAGGATCAATAAAAAGGGAGTCATCATCACTCCACCCTTCCTCTTGCAAATATATCATATACAGAAGAGTAGCAAAATTTTAAGGAAATAAAATCCAAAAACTTTAATAAATTCAATCAATAAATCTGCAATCGTATTCGATCTTCAACAATGGCGCCAAAATTTTGATATCACCCAAACTACACCTCTAATTTAAGGATAAAGCTACCGTAGTCAAAATATAGTAACCCAACTAGGTTAGAGTCGATCCCATAGGGATGAGTTTAAAAATCTTATCAAAATAGAGGTGTAGTTAGGTTACTATATTTAATCCCTTATTTATAATGTTTAACTTATTTCACATGACGGATACAAAATTCACCTGCAGGATTTTCATGTGAAAACTTATAAGCAACCATAAAGAGGTGTCTTCTATCTCAAGTTCGAGACATGGTTCTATCAACTAATTAATATTTCACTAAGTGATTCGTCATTATCCAACCTATCAGGAATATGTTGACTCACAAAAAAGTCTCACCTTTTAATAGATTAAAATGACAAAACAAACTACATAGATCATAATAATTATATCAAGATTAAGAGTATAAGTACATGTAATAGACTAAAAAAATTGTTTATTAGTATTCAGAACATAAACGAATATCTCTAATTGGTCCAGTCAATACATACAAAATGTACTAGAACAAAAAGTCGGAATATTACCACTCCCATAACTAA
>NW_025853558.1:0-7784 GCF_002878395.1 Capsicum annuum | reverse complement strand
CCTTACATGCACATCTTAAGCATAAGTGAAATCATCAAATTATACATCATGAACAACCCAATTTACATGTTTCCAACTCATATGATATCATGAAATTAAAAAAAACATATAAAGATTCTATCTTGGGAATCATCCAATATCAACAACATGATCATCAACACCCAACAATAGACAAATCATACTTTATAATAAAAAAGAGGGTTTTTGAGCTTTATGGATGAAAGGGATCCTTAAATAAACTCACGTATACTATTATATAACAAAACAAACAAGCATCAACATGGGTATGATCATATCACCACAATCAACCAAGCTTTTGTATTTTGATGATTGATTCTTGAACTCCACTGATGAAAGGAATCTATGGATGAACACTACGCATACCTTAGAAGGAAGATTCTTGATGATTGACGGAGGAATTTCCTAGAAATCGGATCTTCAAGCTTAATTATGCAACCCTAGTTGTTTTTTTCCTTTAGTGCTCTTCGATGATGAGCATTGAGATGTAAATAGGGTTGTAATATGTTTAGAAGCTATATATTTCGTAGAGTTAAGTTTAGGGACGTGTAAGGAGTGTTAAAGGACTTAATTACCCTTAAAACAACTCAAAACGGAGTGTTTTTGACACCTGGAATTGACTTAGGCGGCGCCCAAGTGATTGCCAGGTTAGGCAGTGCCTAACCAATCTCATAAGCTTGGGTTGGGCGGCGCCTAACCAATCGCCTATGCTTACTTTCTCTTACGAAAATAGTTATAACTTTTTGCTCGGGTATTGGATTAAGGCAAAATTGGTATCACTGGAAAACTAATTCGATTTTGTACAATTTGGTGGGTCTAAATCAGCCAAAATACCATATTAACATCGAGTTATACTTGTTCAAAGATGGCCCTTCAAAAATCAAACACTAAAACTTGATGGATTCAAAAACTCTTAGCTTGTATTACCTTAAGTGACTCATATGAACATGCTTAATGCATCATAAGCTATCCTATCACTAGGATATTTATTATAAGTCATGTACTTAAGTATGAGTCACAGGATAGGAGATTTCATACGTAGGAATACTTATTCACTTCCTAGATTAGAAACAAGCGGGGTATTACAATATCTCCCCCTTGGGAACATTCGTCCTTGAATGAGAATTTACTGAGAAGGGATATAAGATAATAGAATTTGAACTGAACATGAAGAACTGAAACTTGATCTCATGACTGACATGCTAAACATACTGAACTCATTCATATCTGATGCACGGACAACTGACACATGAATGCATGACTGAGTATGTAATGGTTAATAGGTACCAAGTTTATATTGGAAACATGAACGTGAAACTGAATAAGATTAAGGAGAACTGTTACCTTGAGCTTGATCTAAATTGGCAGGGAAGACGTGAGTCTACTTGGTTTGCATATATACTTCTGCTTCCCAAGTAGCTCCCTCATGAGACTAATTTTGCCAAAGAACCTTGACTAGAGGGACTTCTTTGTTCCTCATCTACGAGTCTGATAATCTAAGATTTCAACTGGAATCTCTTCATAGGAGAGGCTATTCTGAATATCGATGCTCTGAATAGGGACAACAACTGCTGGGTCACCTATGCACTTCTTTAGTAAAGAGACATGGAAGACTAGATGGACTGAAGCTAGATCTGAAGGCAACTTAAGCTCATAAGCTACCTTGCCGAAGAAACAAAGAATTCCGTAGGGACCGACATACTAGAGACTGAGTTTCCCTTTCTTGCCGAACCTCTTCACTTTCTTCATGGGAGAGATCTTAAAATAGACATACTCATTGACCTCAAACTCGAGATCCTTTCTACGAACATCTGCATAGGACTTTTGTCGGCTCTGAGCAGCTCGGAGTCTCTCTCTGGTCAAATGAAATTTCTCTAAGGCGTCGAATACTAAGCTAGGACCTATGATTGAGGCCTCACTAACTTCGACCCAAACAATCAAAGATCTACATCTCCTACCATAGAGAGCTTCGAATGGAGCCATCTGAAGACTAGAATAATAGCTATTGTTGTATGAAAACTCAATCAAAGGCAAGTGGTCGTCCCAACTTCCCTTGAAGTCAATTGTATACGCCCTTAGCATATCTTCAAGAGTCTGAATGGTCTTCTCTACTTGACTATCTATCTGAGGATGAAATGCTGTGCTGAGATGGACTTGGGTATTGAGACCCTTTTGGAATGCTTTCCAAAAGTGAGAAGTGAACTGGGTACCTCTGTCTGAGATGATAGATAATGGAACACCGTGTAGTCTGACTAACTCCCTGATATAGAGTTTGGCATAATCCTCGGTGGAATAAGAAGTACGAACAGGAAGGAAATAAGCTGACTTGGTCATTCTATCTATAATGACCCAGACTGAATCATGCTGATGATGAGTTCTAGGCAAACCCGTCACGAAGTCTATGTTAACTTCTTCCCACTTCCAAGTAGGAATGGTGAACTATTGCATGGAACCACTAGGTTTCTGATGCTCTATCTTAACCTGCTGACATGTAGAGCACTTAGCCACAAACTCTGCAATATTTCTCTCTTTATCCCATTCCACTAATAGATCTCCCGCATGTCGCGGTACATCTTAGTGGCCCCTGGATGAATAGAGTATCGCATACCATATGCTTCTGCAAGAATTCACTGCCTCAATTCATCTACACCTGGAACACATAGACTATCCTAACAACGAAGAATAGCATCTCCCCTTTGGGAAAAAACCTCGATTTTCTGATTCTGAACTGACTCTTTGAGCTTGATAAGGCTAGGATCCCAATCTTGTTTCTTTTTCACCTCAGAAACTAAAGATGAATTTGAACTACTATGAACACATACACCACCCTCTGAAGAATCGACTAAGCGGACACCTAGTCTGGCAAGCTAATGGATCTCTTGAGCCATCTTTTTCTTACTATCCTCAACGTGAGAAATACTACCCATGAAGAGTCGACTGAGAGTGTTGGCTACAACATTGGCCTTTCTCAAATGATAAAGAAAACTCATGTCATAATCCTTCAAGAGCTATAACCACCTTCTTTGGAGAAGATTGAGATCTTTCTGGGAAAAGACATACTGGAGGCTTTTATGGTCTGTGAAGACATCTACATGAACTCCATAGAGATAATGCCTCCAAATCTTCAAGGCAAAAACTACCGCTGCTAACTCAATATCATGAGTAGGATAATTCTTCTCATGTGGCTTTAACTGTCTGAAGGCGTAGGCTATAACCTTACCATGCTACATTAGGACACAACCTAAACCCACTCTGGATGCATCACAATAGACTACAAAACCATCTGAACCATCTGGAATAGCTAGAACTGGAGCTTAGGTGAGTCGAGTCTTCAACTCATGAAAGCTCTTCTCACTTGAATCTGACCACTGAAACTTAATTTTCTTCTGAGTCAATCTATACATGGGAGATGCAATAGAAGAAAATATCTCGACAAACTGCCTGTAATAGCCAGCCAAACCCAAGAAACTCCTAAATCTGATGGAGATATGGGTCTAGGCCAGTTTCTTACTGCCTCGGTTTTCTAAGGATCTACTCTAATGCCATCACCGAAAATAATATGGCCAAGGAATGCTACTAATCTTAGCCAAAATATGCACTTGCTAAACTTAGAGAATAATTGATGATCCTTGAGAGTCTGAAGAACAATCCTGAGATGGTCTGCATAATCATGCTCTGTGCGAGAATAGACCAGAATATCATCTATGAAGACTATGACAAATATGTCCAAGTAATTCTTGAACACACGGTTCATCAAATACATAAAATCTGTAGGGGAATTGCTAAGACCAAATGACATGACTAAAAATTTGAAGTGACCATACCGAGTATGGAAAGCTGTCTTATAAATGTCACATTCTCTAACTCTGAGATGATGATAGCCCAATCTGAGGTCTACCTTGGAGAAGTAACTGGCACCCTGAAGTTGGTTGAATAGATCATCAATCCTGGGAAGAGGATATCTATTTTTGACCGTGACCTTGTTGAGTTGACGGTAATCAATACACATCCTGAGAGAACCGTCTTTCTTGCACACGAATAATACTGGCGCACCCTATAGGGAAATGCTGGCTCTGATGAATCTCTTATATAAGAGATCCTTCAACTGATCTTTTAGTTCCTTGAGTTCTTCTAGTGCCATTCTATATGGTGGAATAGAAATACGTTGAGTATCTGGAAAAATGTCTATACCGAAGTCTATTTCCCTTTCAGGAGGAATGCCTGGAAGATCTTCGGGAAAGACATCTGAGTACTCATTAATAATAGGGACTGTTTCGAGGCTGGGAGATTCAGAACTGGAATCTTTAACATGCACGAGATGATACACACACCCCTTAGAGATCATTTTCCTTACCCGAAGGTAGGTAGCAAGTTGACCCCTGAACGTTGAAATGCTACCCTTCCACTCTAGGATGGGCTCATTCGGGAACTAAAACTGAACTATCCTGTTTCTATAGTACACTGTGGCATAGCAAGAATGAAGCCAATCTATGCTGAGAATGACATCAAAATCAGTCATCTCTAATCCATAAAATCTGTTGACATAGATTTCTGAGATATCATAACCGGGCAGTTCCTGTATACCCGCCGGGCTATGATGGTTTTACCCACTGGGGTAGAGACTGAGAAGGGCTCTACTAGGACTTTGGGACTGATTCCAAAATTGCCTACTATGTATGGAGTAACAAAAGATAAAGATGCACCTGGGTCTAGCAAAGCATAAACATGAACATGGAAAATCTGTAACGTACTAGTAACAACATCAGGAGAATTTTTCTGATCCTACCAGACTGAAGAGCATAGAGTCTGTTTGGGCGTTGCCCACTGGTAGCACTGGAAATGGCACCCTGCTGGTTCGGGCGACTGGACTGAGCTGTAGAATTATTTTGCTGACCCTGAAGAATTGACTGCAGACACTCTCTAATCCTGTCGCCTGGATTTCCACAACCAAAACAGACATCACTCCTGGCTCTGCAAATGCCCTTGTGGTTCTTACCACAAGTATGACAAAGGGGATTCATTCGGGCACTGCTAAAACTGCCCTAAGATTTAGAGCCTGGCGCTTTGTTTCTATTGCCGTCTCTGAACTTCAGAACTAGAGCGCTAGAGAGGAAGGAGCTGGAATAGCTAACTTAGAGCATAACTATGAATGGTTTCCTCCATCTGACTTGGGGTGAGCAAAGTTGAAATTACCTGACCTTGTTCTCCTGTTCTGTCTCTCCCTAGTCTTAAACTTCTGCTCTTCTACTTGATGGACATGGGTCATGAGTCTGGCTAAGGTCATATCACCGATCAGCATTGCAGACCTACACTCATTTACCATGCTATAGTTGACTCTGACACGAACTTGCTCATCTTAGCTCTATTGTCTGCAACCACATGAGGAGCATACCTGGCTAGCTGAGTAAATCAGAGAGAATACTCCCTAACCATCATATTCCCCTACCTGAGGTTGATGAACTTAAGAACCTTGGCTTCCCTCAGCTTTTGGGGAAAGAATCTATCTAAGAAGGCTGTGACAAATTCCTCCCACTCGATAGGGCCTGTATTATCTAACCTCTCAGACTTCCACTGTTTGTACCAATCATGAGCAACATTCTGTAACTGGTAGGTGGCTAACTCAGCACTCTCAATAGAAGTAACACCCATGATGCCAATGACCATATGGACTTGGTTAATGAACTCTTGAGGGTCCTCATCAGACTTAGACCCATGGAAAGATGGAAGGTTCATCCGGGTGAAGTCCCAAACCCTAGCTGCTTTGGAATTAGCCACTGGATTGGCTGAAATGACTGGTGGCTGTTTATTTTGTGCAGCCATGGACTGAGCAAGCGTGGTAAATGCGGCTCTAAACTCCGCATGGGAAACATGTTCGCCCAAAGGATCTTCGGGCTGAGGAGCTGGCTGGTTTCTTCTCTTTGGGGTCATGGCCTGGAATAAGATAAGAATGGATTAGACTGAGAGTTGAACTTGTGATTATGCTCACTAGCATGACATGAATAATGAAGAAAGGAGACTGTTTCTAAAATATCTTATAGCCTACCGCACATAAATGTGGCGCGCAACACACCCATGTACAAGACTCTACTAGATGTGGCTTTTAGACTTCTTAGGACTCTATTGAACCTTAGACTTTGATACCAAGTTTGTCACACCCTGATTTGCTGAACCGGAATGCTACACGGTGCCCATGACCCCGAGGGACCACAAGCTAACCCATGTCTGATATTTGTACCTGTATACTGCAAATCATGATATATTAATGCGGAATACATAGAACTATAAGGCCATAAGGTTCAACTGAATACAATCATATGGGTGAAAATATCCTAAACAACTCAATCTGAATGTAAATCTAAACATCAATATGAATGTAAATCTGAACGTAAATTTAAAAGCCTCTAAACTATTTGAATAAGGAGTTGAAGGAACATGTCTCCAACTAACTCCATAAAACTGAACTGAATAAATAAATAAATGTATTAAATCATATTGTCCTCGAATCAATAAGGACTCACTTTGTCTCTGTGACTGGAATGCTACCGCTACTGCTGGGCTGGAGCTCGTGTCTCGAAAGCTATGGTGTAACATGAAAAGAAAGCACCATAGCACAAATACATCAGTACAACTAGAGTACTGAGTATACGATGAAGGTAGGCTGAACATAAAGGGTCTCATGCATGAACAACACTGACTGACTAATATGAACGTGGGAGTGCAAACACACATATATAGAAACTGGGACCGTGAATATGTGATAGCATGACCTGTAAGCTAATACATGGTTTACTAATAACTGTCATGACTGATACTAAAACTGATAACATGGATGACTGTATCTGACAGTCCTGTATATACTGAAATCTGAAGAATGCCCTGAGTTCTTTTACTGAGACTGATATTGAAACTGTGGGAAGTAGTGCTTAACCGACATACCCCATGTATGCCGTTATGGCTAAGCTGGGGTCTAATCTCTGCCCTGACTGGAGGGGTGCTAATACCGTGCCACGGGTAAGGATAGCCTGTGAGTGACCCTTATCTGGTGGGTACTCAATGAGAATGGTGGGAACCCTAAACTGACGGGTTAAGCAACCTCATCAACCCTAATCTAACAGGTTAAGATATCTCAACCTACGCTATTTACGTAGTTCTAGAACACAAGGATGACTACTAAGAATCACACCAAATATGGTGGGTGAATTCCCATCCTTGGCTTCACTTGGTGCTAACCTCTACTCCCATCTGGTGGGACTGTACATGAATAACAGACTGTACATGACTTAATCTTACTGAATTCCATTGACTGGCAGAATATTACTGATATCTGAAAACTGACTAAGATCATAAGGTTTTCCTCAGTCACATGACTGACTGAAGTCTATGGAACCATAGCTTGAGTTTGGATATCATGAAACATGACATGGATATAGGCACACAACTATAGTTTTTGGGTACAAGTACCCCGAGGACTCGATGGAAGGAAACTGACACATATGACTGACTTGATTATAAGAGTAGAGTCCATAATTTATAATATCATAAGTAGCGCTCCCATATTAAGCATGGTTATCAACAATGTATTGCATGGAAATGATTTCATATCACATGGAAGTACTTGCACAAATCTTAATATCAAGTTCATTGCATAATTATATTGGCAATGCACACCAATAGCATGGAAGTTCATGTGGATTGCATGATTATCATACATCTTGTTCATAAGTAGGATTTGCAAGTAAACATAGAATAATTTCATAAGAATAGTT
>NW_025853557.1:0-1172 GCF_002878395.1 Capsicum annuum | reverse complement strand
TTTTCATAACACTAATACCTGATAATGCTTTCCATACCTCTTCCTTCTCAATTGGATTGATGAGTTTCAATTAATCTTATAAGTATAGGTCCACTTCTTAAAATAATAGAATCTACTACAGGTAAGATAGTAACTACCACACCTAATAATTTTTGTTACATAAGTAGAAATGCAATTTAGTTTGATCCGCTTCCTCACCGAAGAAAGTTAGTTTGAACTTTTGATATCATTGTTAATTGGGGTTTGTTTTCCATTTGTGGATTCTAATGTTTTGAGAGATGGTGTTGGACTTACAGAGATAATCAATTACAACTCATCAGTCCAATTGATAATGAAGAGGTATAGAAAGCATTATCAGGTATTAGTGTTATGAAAACCCTAGTGTATGATGGTCTGAATGCTTACTTTTTCAAGAAAATAGGGCCAATTATGGGGGAGGAAATTATAGATGCTGTTTTAGACTTTTTTAAGACTTCTAAAACACACCACCCTATTAATTGTACATCCATCACTCTAATCTAAACGGTCAATAATCCTACTATAGTGAAGGCGTTTAGACATATTTCCTACTGCACTATTTTGTACAAAATGATCCCTAAGGGATTGGAAACCATGAACATCAAGTAGTGTGTCCGCTGAAAGTCTAAATCTATGGCATATAGATGGTAATGGTACAAAGATCTCTACAGGCAATAAAATTTTGCATAGCAACATTTAGGACCTAAAATCTATGGTTTTTCATACAAATTTCATCTCATAACTTTGGGAATTAGCTAGCAATTGTTTTATTGATGGAAAAAATAGCCTTCCAATTATAGAAAGCATTATAAGGTATTAGTTCTTTTTATAACCCTTTGGTATGATGGTCTTAATCCTTACTTTTTTAAGAAAATGGGGCCAATTATGGCGGAGGAAATTACTGATACTATTCTAGACTTTTTTAAGATTTGTAAAATGCACCACCCTATTAAATGTACATCCATCACTCTAATCCCTAAGGTTAATAATCATACTACTGTGAAGGCATTTAGACCTATTTCTTGTTGCACTATTTTGTACCACATGATCCCTAAGGTGTTGGCAAATATGCTACAACAAGTAGTATCTCCGCTGAAAGTCTAAATATATGGCATACAGATGGTAATGGTACAACGATCTCTATAGGTGTTAAA
>NW_025853556.1:0-4200 GCF_002878395.1 Capsicum annuum | reverse complement strand
TTAGTGGTCTTGGTGGTGGTGGTCTTGGTATTGGTGGTGTTGGTGGTCTATGTGGTAGTGGTGGTATTGGTGGCATTGATGGTAGTGTAGGTGCTGGTGTTGGTATTGGTGGTAATGGTCATGGTGTCTGTGGTGGTTTTGTTGGTGGTGTTGGTGTTCTATCTATTGCAACAGGTCGAACATCTGTTAGGAGATATTAAAATAAGTCTTCAAACAGATTCCCTATTTGTTGCAACAAATGTTTCAATTGTTGGCATAAAACAAACTAGTAGCAAGACTATTTTGATCTCATCCGTCAGGTTGTTCATCTGTTGCAACAGGTTATGCATCTGTCGTAACAGATGATTCATCTGTTCCAGCTAATGGGTTATCTGTTGGAATTGTTTTTGTAACGTGGCGTATAAGAGTTTTTTGAAAATTTCCTTACCTTTTTTTAAAAAGTATGCCGACATCAATTGTATGTATATTTTGTTTTTCTGTTGTTTGTAGTTAAAAGATGTCTCCCAAAAGAAAAGAAACTGAAAGTGAATCAACTTCTGACCACCTAAAAAAAGGCTAGAGTACGGATGGATTCAGAGGAACTTCCTGAACAATCTCAGTCAGGGAAAAGTAAAGTTGAGGAAAGTGACTAAAATGCTGTTGAGGAAAGTGGAAATGCGTATGCAGAGGCTGGTGAGGAAAATAAAAGTGAGAAGAAAGAAGAAGAAGATAAATAAGAAGAGGAAAAAGTAGAAAGTAAGAAAGGGAATGATAATCAACATGATGATAATGCATCACCAATGGGGCGTGAATTAAGATCAAAATCCCAACATGATCCTGTCAAAACTATTAGTATTGACAGGTTTCAAGTTGCGATGCCGATAGATGATCCTGCAGAACTAACTGGTGATTTTGTACTTAAATCTTAGTTGGGGAAACCTTTTGATGACTTTAGGAAAACTATGTAGAGGGAAAACATAGACGAACATTTTAAGAAAAGCTGCTTTGGACACTTTCTTGAGCTGCCTGAGGACAACAGTGCTCGTTTCTAAATGAGCAAGGTTTATAGTCTTCTCAAGCGCAGGATCAATTACGTGAGGGATGATAAAGATTCAAAGGAGAGGGAAAAAAGATGGATGAAATCTGGATCAACTACTGTGGCATGCCGGTTTGTTTTGGCATGAAAGAGTTTGCCATAGTGTTAGGCTTGAGATGCGATTGTCCAAAAGAACCTCTTATCAAGGAAACACCTCGCAAAAAAGTCCAAGGCAAGCAGGACAGCCAAACCACCACCATAAAAAAAGAGAAGGCATTGTCCAAGCGACCACCTGCCAAAACTAACAAATGCAAGGAAAAAATAGATGTATTGTTGGACATTGCTAGACGTGGCTACAGCACTACGATGTTGTTAGAAAATCTCAAGGATAAAACCATACCAAAGAAGTACAAGGATCAATTGTGCTTAGTTTGGTTTGCCCATTTTGTTATATTGACAAGAGACGTCAACAAAGTCATAGAAGATGATTTTTTGAAGCTTGCTGAGGATTTTGAAAAATTCAACAATTATCCCTGGGGATATGACAACTACAAGTTAACTGTCAAATATTTATTGATGAAGCTATCCCCAAAGATGATCACATTATACGGTTTTCCTTATGCTTTCATGGTGAATTTAATCACTATTTGTTTACACTTCCATTAATTTATATTGAATAATTCTTATGACTTTTTTTCTTGCTTTCTGTTTACATTTTTTAGGCTTGGGCATTTAGAGCCATTTCTCCCCTCCGAAAGCAGGTCAAGGATTACCCGAATGAGATTTCTCATCCAAGATCCTTAGGTGGTTGGCTGCAAAGAGCAACATAAGAATTAAAGAGGTTGATCTATTTAACCCTCTAGATAATATCATAATTCTTCTTTCAAGTAAAATAATTTAACCCAAATAAAGATATTGAAACAGATGGATAATATGTTGTAATTTATCTTAATAGATAATCCAATTGGTGTACTAGATCGATAATCTATTACGACAGATGGGTCATTTTTTGCAACAGATTACCCATCTGTTACTTTGGTTCTTTGAACCTAACTGAATAGACTACCCATCTACTGCAACTTATACAATAGATGGGTAATATGATGCAACAAATGGTTAATTTATTGCATATATAAATTATCTGTTGCAACATAAGCATCATCTATTGGATAAGTTATTTGTGTTAACATATTGCCCAACTGACTGCAAATTATTGTTTGATTTAAACAGATTTACCCTTTCTTTTAGGTTATGCATTCATGGATCGTACCCACTCAACAAGATTTGGAGATGAATTCATTTATTACTCTAGGACTTGTTGATACAATAGCAGACCCAAAGGTGGAGTTAATAAATAAGGAATTAGTTGGAGCAACATCCATAAGAAAAGCAGTGAAGCAAGGTCAACCTAATGTTGAGGCTCTCCATGACCAACCTACTTCCACAGATCCGGGTGCTACTTCTTGGGGTGTTGCTGGTGGATTTTTTCATATTGGTGGTAGCCATGTTGATGTTGATGTTGATGTCAGTCGTGATGATGAGTATGTTGATGCTTAAGAAAAAGAAATATGTTTGAAATCACCCCTTACACTGGTCCCTCTCACTCTTACACCGGTCCCTCTCACCCTTACAGTGGGCCCGCTCACCCCTCTTTACCCTCTTGTTCTCTTTGCAAGTCCAAAGACTGCATGGATAGACAGGATAAACTCTTTAAAAAAATAGATGTTATCGCTAAAGCTGTCTAGGAATTAAAATCTAAGAGGGGTGTCATACCATCCAAGAAGGTGAGAGAGTCATACACTCCTACAGTAGAGGTTAGGAAGAAAAAAAATAATTAGACATAAACTCTCAAATATGAAACTAAAAAAAATTACAACTCCTCCTCCAAAAACTATTGAAGTTTAGGGTTTGTCTAAGAAGGTGGACATATACGCAAAACTTGGTGCCAAATAGAAGGTTGTTATAAGAAAGACCATAAATTCCAAGCAGCACACAAAAATCTTCACCATGAATCCCTTTTTCCCCTAAGACTTCAAGAAGACAGATATGGGCCTATGGTACATGGACACGGTAAGTTTACTTTTCCTAACCTAGCATTCTAATCTACTCCATGAAGAAGAAGCTACAAAATAAATGTGCCATCTATTGCAATAGATGGGCAATTTGGTGCAACTGGTGGTGGTTCTATTGCAATAGATTACACATTGTTGTATAAGTTGCATTAGATAGGTAATCTGTTAACATATTCAGAGTACCCTGTGCAATAGATGGACCATGTGTTGCATCTTTCCATTTTATTTTTCTTTTTTAAAATTACTAACCTATTTAAAAATTATCTTCTTATATCACAGTATGTTGATGAAATTCTCTGCCTTATTAGGGGAAGGCAATTAGCGTACCCAGAAGCTTATGATGCTGCCGATAGGATAATGGACCTCAACTTCTACAATAATTTCAAGTATAGGTTTGCTGAGCTTAGGTATGCTGAGCTCATTAAGCTAGCATCAACTCTCAGTGGCCTGGGATTTGATTCGCTAGTTTCTGGGTTCCAATGGAATGAAGTTATGATTAATTATGTTAGAGAAAAGAGGCCATATCAACATGGCAAGGACTGGACCAAAGCAAAAAGGATTCTGCAGTCATGAACGTGGAGGTCAAATACTTTCTGGCTCTTGAGATACTACTCGAGGAGGGAAAGTTGAAGGTTTATGACTACAACTTACCTGTCTTCGATAAGGCTGAATTTTTTACCCACATGCAACTACTATTGGAGTTGTTCCCCAACTTGTTGAGGTTGAGTAAACTGATGAATCATTTGCAAGTGAAAGTGTCGATGAAGCAAACATGGGATTTTGAAGGTCGAAACAAGGACAAAGACCTTCCAAAAATAAAATCGGTGTCGCATGCGGGTCGTACGTGCTTACACACATAAAATCTTTGCTGACCAGCACAGAAATGTCCGAGCCAACGACCTTTTTGTGCAACAACACTTTGGCAAGGATACAAGAGGTCTGGGCTTATGGGGTACTAACTAAATGCTTGGATCCTTGTATAAAAAAAAAAGATATAGAAACACAAACACCATGACAATTTTTATTTCATG
Source organism: Capsicum annuum (assembly GCF_002878395.1). Taxonomy (NCBI): domain Eukaryota; kingdom Viridiplantae; phylum Streptophyta; class Magnoliopsida; order Solanales; family Solanaceae; genus Capsicum; species Capsicum annuum. Next base: position 82 of record NW_025853556.1, on the reverse strand, counting down.
AAAAATTTTTATATTTGATAAAAATTTAATTTTTTATAATGCAACAGATTTCTATCAGTTGTAACAGATAGTCTATCTATTC
>NW_025853555.1:0-1721 GCF_002878395.1 Capsicum annuum | reverse complement strand
TCATCTCGTAGATCACAGTACCATCAGAAACACTGATATTTGAAAGAAAATAAACCATTTTCTTATGATTTAGTTTGTGGAAGGATTTCAAATTATGAGAGATGATACTTTATATTGGCTTAATTTGAGGAGGGATTTAGGGCTGTTAATTATTTCATACAAGGTAGGATTCTAGGTGGGGATGTGGGCCTCATGAGTTTTTCATGGGTCCCATATCACAACATATGACAGAGAAAGTGTATATCATAGGCAGTAATCATTGTATATCACCCAATGTCATTTCATTGCATCATTATAGTATTGTTATTGTGATTAAGTTGATCTGTTGTATTTATTGACACTAAACTACTGGGATTTTCTGTATGTAGAGTTAATTTAGTAGTCTTTATTTGATATAATACCCACTTTAACTTAAACGGCCTATGATGCCTACTGAATACTACTGGTTGAACTCACCATAATTTTTATATCATTTTGATGCAGATCCCAGTATAAGTAAATAATATGGGCCTTGATTCATGCAGTGTTCTACTGATTTGAAGTTGTGGTGAGCTTCTATCTTCTGATACTATCCTGACTTCATTTATCCTTTATTCTTGCCTTATTTACTTTCACAAAAAGTGTTGTATTTTTAAGTTATGACATTATGATTTAGAGTCACTCTTATACTTATGGTAATTGAGTCTTGGGGAAATTTTAGGAAACATTGTTCTGCCCCTTTTGATTATCATTAACTAGTGTTATTATTGGACATTTATAGTGTTATTCAGTTGTTTACCCCTTACTTTGAATTAATTGTATATTTAGAGATTGGATTACCAACCAAGGTGAGTTTGGGGTATGTTCCATTACAATCTTAAGAATGTTTGAATCATGACAACATATTTCTTTCTACACAGTATCCTAAAGTCACTAAGACCCCAAAGTATAGTATAACATATGAAATAGGGTGATGCAACAATAAATAACCAAATTAAGTCATATAATTCTTATCAGCTACATCTAACCTAGATAAAGCATAGCTAAGTCATTCTTCACAATCATCAAATCTACTAATACTCCCAACTTATAATATGCTTGATATAATAAATGATCGCTCAAGTATAATATAAGAGAGTAAGCCTTAACCTATATCAAAGGCAGACTAAATATGTTATGAACCCTCACAAGGTTGCCTGCTGTTATGCCCTGAATCTGGTACCCAGAATGCTACACGGTACTCGTGATCTCGAATGATCACAAGTTAACCCACGACTGATATCTGTGCCTAAACACTGCATAATATACTATATAAATGCAGAATAAAATGCTGAAAGGCCATAAGGTTCAAATACCTGATAAAACACAATATCTAAAAATATGGTATATCAGTACCAAAATAACTAAATAACTGTCTGAACATACTATAGTCTGAAAGCCTCTAACACTATACTGTCTGAATAATGAGTTAATGGGACATATCCCCAACTAACTCCAACTACTGAAATAAACAAAGTCCTATAGAAATGAAGTAATCAAATCATAACATCCTCGAATAATGAGGACTAACTGCTGACTCTGACTGCTGAAATTGGAATGCTACTGATGCTCTAGGGCTCGTACTTTTGAACCTATGGTATAAAATACCATATCACAAATGCGTCATTATAATTGAATATATTAGTATTCTAGTGAGGTAGGCTAAATACAAAGGGTTTATATGCATGAACAATACTAACTGA
>NW_025853554.1:0-1905 GCF_002878395.1 Capsicum annuum | reverse complement strand
TCTCTTACACTCTCAACCACAAGATTAGGGTTTCCTCTCAAGATCAAAACTCTCAAGAAGAAGCCCTAGGATTTTCATAGAAGAGTCTATTTCAAGGAAATTTCACCGTCAATCTTCACGAATTCTTAATCTAAGGTATGCGTAGTGTTCATCTATGGATCCAATCCATTCATAGAGCTCAAGAACCATGTTTTAAATACTATTTTGTGAACTTTTTGTGGTGATATGAGCATGTACATGTTGATGATTGTTGTTTAAGTTTCAAAATGATATCTAGAGGTGTTTTCATGGAATATATATGCTTGTTAGTTGAATACTATGAACTTTAGATGGTGTAAAATGGTTCAAGTTATGAAACACACCTATTCCTTAAAGAATGCATGCAAGGTGTTCGATAAAATGATTAGAATGCTAGAAATTCATGTTTATGTAGTTTCATGATGTCTAAATGACAAGTCCATGTTAGCTATATACTTTAATATGAATTCCATGCTTTTCATGTGTTGCTATTGTTGTGGTTGAAGCATTTATGATAATGGATATATACAATATGCACATGAAATATAGCTATGCACTCCCTACCATGCTTAATATGTTGAGGAACTACATGATATATAATATCCTCTATTTATGATAATGTGAATTACGGACTCCAATCTTATAATCAAGTCAGTCATGTTGTGTCAGTTTTCTTCCATCGAGTCCTGGGGGTATTCGTACCCAAAAACTATAGATGTGTGCCTAAAGCCATGTCATGTTTCAGGATATACAAAATCAAGCCATGAATTAGTAGAATTCAGTCAGTCATGTGACTCAGGAAACCTCATGGTCTCAGTCAGTTATCAGATATCAGTAGTATTCCGTCAGTCAATGGAATTCAGTAAGTTCCACTTACATACAGTCAGTTTAATCATGTTCAGTCTCTTCAGATGGGAGTAGGAGTTAGCACTGAGTTAACCCAAGGATGAGAAATTACCTGTATATGAGGGTGTGATTCTTAGTAGTCATCCTTGCATTCCAGAACTATGTAACCAGCATAGGTTGAGATATCACAACCTGTTATATGAGGGTAGATAAGGTGGCTTAACCTGTTATATGAGGGTTTCCACTATTCTCACTAGAGTTACCTGTTATATGAGGGTTGCTCACATGTTGTCCTTACCAGTGGCGCGGTATTGACACCCTTCCAGTCAGGTCAGAGATCGGACCCCATCTTAGCTATAATGGCACATATGGGGCATGTCGGTTAAACAACTACTTCCCATAATTTTATTTATAGATTTCAGGACTGTCAACTACAGTCACCCAGTCGCAATAAAGAACTCAGATAGTTCTTTAGATTTCAGTATATCAGGATTGTCAGATACAGTCAACTTAGATACATTTTGGGAATCAGATAGTTCCATCAGATTCAGGATTGTTAGATACAGTCACTCATGTTATTATTAATACCAGTTCTCAGAACTTGTACTATCAGTACTTAGTTTCAGGACTATTAGACACAGTCAATCAGACTAGTTCTTCATAATTCGAACTGTCTAAAATAGTCGTTCATCTATTCAGTATCTCAGTATTAGTTTACTTATGTTGTCAATATTCAGACTCAGTAGTCAGTATCTCCACGAGTTCAGTTACAGTTATGTATGCATGTATGTATTCTCATGTTTATATTAGTCAACATTGTTCATGCATATAACCATTTGCATTTAGCCTACCTCACTCGTATACTCAGTACATTCAGACGTACTGACGCATTTACGCTATGGTGCTTTCTCTTATATTACACCATAGGTTCAGAGGCACGAGCTCCAAATCAGCAGTAGCATTTCGGTGTTCAGAGTTTGCAGTGAGTCCTTCTCATTCGAGGAAAATATGATTATTGCTACATTTACTATTCAGTTGCTA
>NW_025853553.1:0-1312 GCF_002878395.1 Capsicum annuum | reverse complement strand
GACTGTGGCATACCAGGAATGAATTAATCCATGCTGAGAATGATATCAAAATCAGTCATCTCTAACTTCACTAAATCTGCTAACATGGATTTTTGAGATATCATAACCTGGTAGTTCCTGTATACCCATAGGGCTATGATAGTTTTACCCACTGGGGTAGAGACTGAGAAGGGCTCTGCTAAGACTTCGGGACTGATTTTGAAATCGTCTGCTATGTATAGAGTAACAAAAGACAAAGATGCACCTGGGTCTAGTAAAGCATAAACATGAACATTGAAAATATGTAATACACCAGTAACGACATCAAGAGAATTTTACTGATCCTATCGGGACTAAAGAGCATAGAGTCTGTTTGGGCGTTGCCCACTGTTAGCACTGGAAATGTCTCCCTGCTAGTTCGGGCGACTGGACTTGCCTGTAGAATGATTTTGCTGACCCTAAAGACATGAATGCAGACACTCCCTAATCCTGTGGCATGGCTTGCCACAACCAAAACAAGCATCACTACAAGCTCTGCAAATGCCCTTATGGTTCTTACTACAAGTCTGACAAAGGAGATTTATTCGAGAACTGCTAACACTACCCTAAGATTTAGAGCCTGGCGCTTTTTCTGTATTGACATCTATGAACTTTGGCACTGGAGCACTGGCAGAGGAAGGAGCTGTAACGGCTGACTTGGAGTGAAATTGTGAACGGTTTCCTCCATCTAACTTGGGGTGAGCAAAGTTGAAGTTACCTGACCTTGCTCTCTTGTTCTGCCTCTCCCTTGTCTTAAACTTCTTCTCTTCTACTTGCTCGGCATGGGTCATGAGTCTGGCTAAGGTCATATCACCAATCACATTGTAGACCTACCCTCATTTACCATGCTATTGTTGACCCCTGACACGAACTTGCTCATCTTAGCTCTATTGTCTGCAACCACATGAGGACCATACCTGGCTAGCTGAGTAAATTTGAGAGAATACTCCCTAACCGTCATATTCCCCTGCCTGAGTTTGATGAAATCAAGAACATTGGCTTCCCTTATCTCTTGGGGAAAGAATCTGTCTAAGAAGGCCATGACAAATACCTTCCACTCGATAGGGCCTATATCATCTAACCACTTAGACTTCCACTGTTTGTACAAATCATGAGCAATATCCTGTAACTGGTAGGGGTCTAACTCAGCACTGTCAATAAAAGTAACCCCCATGATGTCAATGACGTTTTGGACTTGGTCAATTAACTCCTGAGGGTCCTCATCAGACTTAGACCCATGAAAAGATAGAGAGTTCATCCGGGTGAAGTCCCGAACCCTAGCTGCTTTGGGATT
>NW_025853552.1:0-4962 GCF_002878395.1 Capsicum annuum | reverse complement strand
AATACAATCAATGAGGCAAATTATCAAGGACTTGAAAGTCATAAACTTGTACATGAATAAGCGTGCATATTAACATATCATAATTCTTTCACTAAGACCTTTCAACAAACACTTGGCATGCATTAACTTTTACATAAAAGGGGATTTCATATTAACATGCTATAATGGCACTATCTTCTTCACTTAGACCTTTTATCAAACATATGGGGAGCATGCTTTAGTTATACAACAATTTCTACATCTAATTGACATAGTTACATAAATCAACATGCAAATTGAAGGGCTTATCATGAAAATTACGCAAATCATCACATACTAGGACTAAATCATGAAACTTATAATCTAGAACATGAATCAAAACTCAATAATAACATGAACATGAATTTCAACTCACATAAATTCTTAAAACCCATAAATATACAATCTTTATAATTTAAAAAGGATTCTTGAACTTCTTGGGTGGAAGTAACCCAAGAATCAACATCTCACATACCTCAAAAGCTTGAATCTTGAAGGAGATTAACTTTTCTTTAAAATTCTTGAAAGGTGACGTTTGATTCTTCAGTTTTCTTGGAGAGGGTTTGTATCTAGTTCTTGGGTTTTTGATCTAGAAAGAAACCCTAGCTTTTGATGTTATAGATGAATATGGAGTTATGAGCTTTGATCTGATATAAATAGGTGTTAAAAATGGTGGAAAAAGACTCAAATATCCTTTTAAAAATAACTTAATTTGCTGAACGTAAGTGTGTAATGGCTTGAGCGATGGTCCATCACAGGCTCGACGGTCTATCGGCCTGCCCATCGCATGTTGCCCAGAAAGTAGGGTTACTGCCTCAGTTGTGACGACTTGGGCGATGATCCATCGCTAGCTCGACGATTCGTCGGCCTGACCGTCGTACTTAGCTAGTGAATGGGTTTTCTGCCTCAGTTGTGACGACAGGAGCGATGGTCCATCCCAAGCGCGATGGTTCATCGGCTTGTCCATCGCTCCTGGGAAATTCGGATAGCTCCCTATAAAGCGTCCACAACTTTTTACCCCGATAATGAATTTTGATGAAATTGGTATTGTTGGAAAGCTAATTCAATTCTTCACATGATAAAAAGTCAAAATTAGGGAAATTCTATCTGATTTAAACATTATTCACTTAGGAAATCATCCCTAAATCTTCTAGAGACTAAATTGACTTAAAAAAAGTTTGGAATATTACAATATCTCCCCCTTGGGAACATTCGTCCTCGAATAGGACTGACTAAGCAGGTATTTCTGATAGACTGAACTTACTTAAGGGTCGTGAACATCTGAAACATGATTATATGACTGGAACTTCTGATATACTAAAATTTCATACTGAACATGCATATCTGATGCATGGATATCTGACTGAGCTAACTCTTGAATGCATGACTGAATATGCAATGATAACTGATACTAACTTTGTTAAAAACATCTGAACGTGCAACTGAATGGGTTTAACGACCTGAAAGAATCAGATAAATATGGGTTATCTCCCCCTTGGGACACTAGATCCCTCTAAGAACACTTACTTTACTTAGATACTAGGAAAACTGAGGTGATGCACAGGGCACCTACGAATTGGATCATAACTAAACATCTGGGATCTGAAACTAATGCATGTCTCATGAACTGAGTTGATCTTGTAACTACTGGGACTTTGTATCTTAAAAGAGTTATATTCTTGAGATTTCTGATAGCATAACTAGATGAAAAGATAAGAAAACAAACATAATGAATTTGACTGCTAAACTAACTTGCTGGCTTTACTAACTAACTCATACTGAAAACTTAAGCTCAACTAGGAGCAAAGTATCTGATAATGCATATCATGAAAATGAAGGGCTTATAACGTACCCGAATCTATGTTAGGGAAACTCCCCTGATCATAGCAACTCTGGAGTACATAAAATCTGTTCTGATACTGACCACTGGTGGTACTGGAAATGGCACCCTGCTGACACAAATATCTACCCATATGAGCTATTACTATACACTCCCACGACCTGTGGCCTGGCTTACAACATCCAAAACATACCCCACTACCTGCTCTGCATGCACCTAGGTGATTCTTACCACACTCTCCACAAAGCAGATAGGTATGATCATTTCTCACACTACCCTGGGTTTTAGAGATTGGTGCCCCATCATGAAAGTCAGAAACTTCTAACTATGCTGAGAACGGTTACCACCCTGTGACCTTGGCTGAGAAAAACTACAACTACCTGTTCTATCTTTCTTATCCACTCTCTTTCTTTCCTTAGATTTCTCTGTCTCAATTTACTAAGCGTGCATTATCAACCTAGAAAGATCCATGTCCCTGTTGAGTATAGAAGTCCTATACTCCTTAACCACCAACCCCAACACACCGGTCACAAACTTACTCATGCTTGACCTAAGGTCAGCCACCTGCTTAGGGACATACTTAGACAACTGATTGAACTTAAGGCAATACTTATTCACTTTCATGTAGCCTTGCCTCAGGTTCACGAACTCTTATACCTTAGCTTCCCTCCTCTCAAGTGGGAAAAACTTATCTAAGAATGCATCCTGAAATATCTGCCAAGTCATAGGAGCTGCATCCTCCCCTCTACTCTTCTTCCACATCACTACCCAATCATGAGAAATATTCTTCAACCTATAGGATGCCAATTCTACACTCTCCTCTTCTGACACATACATAACTTGGGTGATCTTCTTCACCTCATCAAGATAAAGTTGTTGGTCCTCACCTGCTATTGACCTAAAGAATTCTGGCGAGTTTATTCTCATGAAATATCTGACTCTGTCTTTGGCTAAATTCCCATCTTTCTGAGGTGGGGCTACAGCCTAACTGTTACCTAGAATATTAGTTATCACAGCATGGGCTAGCACCTGAAAAGCTGCCCGAAACTCTATATGTGACATATTCTCATTCAAAGGCTCTACGGGCGGAGGTGGTTGGTTATCATTTCTATGGGCATTGGCTCTGCAAGGAGGCATATTTTGTAAATGAAAGAAAGAATGAATTAGACTGAGATTTTAACTTGATCTCATTGTCACTCGCACGACATGAATACTGAAAGAAGGGAAACTCTTCCTAAAACATCTCATAGCCTCCTATCCATAAGTGTGGCGCGCAACACACCCATGCACAAGACTCTACTAGATGCAGGTTTCAGACTTTCTAGGACACTGTAGAACCTTAGGCTCTGATACCAAGTTTGTAACATCTTGAATTCTGAACCCCGGATGCTACAGGTGATTATAATCTTAAAGGACCACAAGCTTACCCTTTTTCGGTACCTATAACTGAGCACTGCATAAATAATGTAAAAATACAGAAAATAACTAGCGAAAACTTGCCATAAGGTTCAAAACTAAAATACAACTAAATAAAGTATCAAAAATACTAAGGCAACTGTCTAAACATCTAGTCTGAAAGCCTCTAAACTGTCTGAATAAGGAGTTAATGGGATGATCCCCCAACTAACTCCATCTACTAAAATACTGAATCTAGAAATATAATAAAATAATAGAACATCCTTGAATAATGAGGACTCACTGCTAAGTCTACTTCTGCTGGCTAAATCTAAACTACTAAGAGTGCTCTAGATTTTGTACTTCTAAACCTATGGTATAAAACACCATAGCGCAAGAGAAAGAATACTTCAGTACGTGAGAATGTACTGGTATGCTAGATGAGGTAAGGATAAATTCAAAGGCTCATATGCATGAACTATATATAACTGGATAACATGAGGCTACTGAATGAGGATACATGCATGAATGCACAAACTATAACTAAAATCATAGTAACACTGAATACTGAATTCTAATAATTGGATTACTAATAACTAGGTTTACTGATAACTGCTATCGGAGTTTACTGATACTAAAATTAGATGACTAAGTTTACTAATACTGAAATCTAAAATCAAGCCTATCTAATGGGTGATCCTTGAATCTACTGATACTGGTACTTATTGACTGTATCTGAGATCAGACCTATTTAGTGGGTGATCTCTAAATCTATCAATAATGAATATGATTTATGGAAAATTAGACTAAGCCTATCTAATGGGTGATCTCTGAATCTCTGGAACTATCTAAGTTCTTTACTAAGCTGATTGACTGTATCTGACAGTCCTGATTTCTGTATAACCGAATTGAGTTCTATTACTGAGACTGAATCTGAAAGTGAGACTGTGGGAGGTAATCATCTAACCGACATACCCTGTATCTTAAATAATGGGATCCAACCTATAACCCCAGCTAGAAGGATATCAGTACCATGCCACGGGTAAAGACACTTCTATGGTCAAGTCTGTCTAATGGGTGACCCTAAATAGAAAGTCAAGTCTAATCTAACGGGTGACTCCTGGGAGGTATCCAAGACTTTATATAATGGGAGAGTCCTTATCCTGAGCTAGCTATGCAGTTCTGGAGTACAGGGTCTACTACTAACGACTCTGCCTCTCTAACGGGGAAGCCGTCATCTCTACCCTCGCTCGGTGCTGAATCCTACTCCCAACTTAATAGACTTTGAACTGATTCTTAGACTGTACTGGAATGAACTGAATCTCTTACTGATCATACTGATTAACTAAGAAGAACTGAATCTACTACGTTTCATTGACTGATGAAATACTACTTAATTCTATTATCTGACTGAATGCTATTGAGTTCTGAATTGAATACTTGAATACTATTAAGTTTTGAACCACATACTGAGCTGGAATAGACTGCTACTGATATTACTAAGTCTTTCTAAGTTCTGTAACTGACTAAGTTCTACTAATCATGGCACGACTAAGATTATCTTGAAAACTGACACTGACTCTAGACATTCAGCTAAATTATTGGGTATTAAATACCCCCAGGAATCGATAGAATAAAAATAAATAGGACATGACAATTCTAGAATACTTGACAATGGTCAAAAACTCACAATACAATCAATGAGGCAA
>NW_025853551.1:0-2394 GCF_002878395.1 Capsicum annuum | reverse complement strand
TTTTTAAGGTGGATTTTCTTAAGTTATGAGCTAAGTAAGGGAGTAGTATTTATGACCGAGTTGGGATTGATTCCGAGGTCTCATGCCCCAGAACTACGTGCCCCCGTAGGTTTCTAATTTATCCCAAGTGGGTTAAGATAGTGATCACTAAAGTTAAGGTTTTATTCGATGGCAAGGATAGAACAGCTCTCCCCAATGTGGGTTAGATGTTGGACTCCATGTAGATCACATGGTTTATGTCGGTTAGAAGAAACTCCCAAAGTAGTCCCCACTCTATCTAAGATACAAGTATATGTATTTTGAAAGTTATGAGTCCAAGATTTCTAAGGCTCTCAAGTGTCAAAATCTTTAAGTTTTCAAAGAAGTTCCTAGTTTTCATGAGATTAAAGTGTATACTCTGAAAGATGTTGTTTTAAGACTTTATCTATCTTACAAGTTTGAGAATAAAGAAAGAATGCAGATTTAGAATGAAGTGCAATGACTCACGTGATTTACATTACCTATTTTCTTATTCATGATTATGATAGTTTTAATTCAAGCTATGTGAGTCATCTATACTAGCATGCATGTTTTCTATAAGAATTTATGATATTGATTATTTAATTGCATACACCCCCATATACTCAGTACATTCCTAAAGTGCTGATCCATATATACGTCTATGTGCTACATGGTCTCATAATGTAGGAACAAGACTTAGTATGCACTTTCAGATTCGCTCAGCTCGAAGCTTCCAATCAGTAGGTGATGATTCCTTTTGATTCAAGGGCGTAAATCAGTAATACTGTTTGAGAAATATTGTATTTTTTTATTCAGTCGTATTGAGTTTGGATAGTTGGGAGTCATGACCCGACTATCTAAAGTCAGTACTAGTATAGGCTTCATAGATAGTCAGTAGAGTTAATGTATTAAGTTTCAGTTTTATTTTGGTAAAAGCAGGTTGTAATCTTGTAAAGATCAGATTTTGTATTGATCAAGTTCAAAAAAGTTTTATGTTCTCGCTGATTTTATACAAATTTAAGCATTTTATTCAGTGGCTTATGAGTTATGCCAGTAGAAGGGTTAACTTAGGGTTACTTGTGATCCTAAGCACCGTGTGACATCTGAGGACCCATTTTCGGGGCATTACAATACTAGTACGCTAGATGAGGTAAGGCTAAATGCAAAGTCTCATATGCATGAACTATAGCTGACTGGATAACATGAGACTACTAAATGAGAATACATGCATGAATACACAAACTATAACTGAAATCGTAGTAACACTGAATACTGAATTCTAATAACTGGATTACTGATAATTGGGTTTACTAATGACTACAATCTAAGTTTACTAATACTAAAATCTAATGACTAAGTCTACTAATACTGAAATCTGAGATCAAACCTATCTAGCGGGTGATCCTTGAATCTGTTGATACTGGTACTTATTGACTATATTTGAGATTAGGCCTATCTAGCGGGTGATCTCTAAATCTACCGATAATGAATATGATTTACTGAAAATAAGATCAATCTTATCTAATGGGTGATCTCTGAAACTCTGGAACTATCTAAGTTCTTTACTAAGTTGATTGACTGTATCTGACAGTCCTGATTTCTGTATAGCCGAATTGAGTTCTATTACTGAGACTGAATCTAAAAGTGAGACTATGGGAGGTAATCATCTAACCGACATGCCCTGAATCTAAACTAATGGGTTCCAACCTGTAACCCCAGCTAGAAGGGTGACAGTATCATGCCACGGGTAAAGACACTTCTATGGTCAAGCTTGTCTAATGGGTGACCCTAAATAAAAAGTCAAGCCTAATCTAACGGGTGACTCCTGGGAGGTATCCAAGACTTAATGTAATAGGTGACTCCTCATCCTACGCTGACTACCCAATTCTGGACTACAGGAACTGCTACTAATGACTCTGCCTCTCTAACGGGGAAGTCGTCATCCCTGTCCTCGCTCGGTGATGAATCCTACTCCCAACTGAATAGACTCTAAACTGATTCTTAGACTGTACTGGACTGAACTGAATCTCTAACTGATCATACTGATTAACTGAGATGAACTGAATCTACTGAGTTCCATTGACTGACGAAATACTACTGAATTCTATTATCTGACTGAATGCTACTGAGTTCTGAATTGAATACTTGAATACTATTGAGGTCTAAACCGTCTACTGAGCTGGAATAGACAGCTACTGAGATTACTAAGTCTTTCTAAGTTCTGTAACTGACTGAGTTCTACTAATCATGGCATGGCTGAGATTATCTTAAAAACTGACACTGGCTTTAGACATTCAGCTAAATTGTCGGGTATTAAATACCCCCAGGACTCGATAGAATAAAAATAAATAGGACATGACAATTCTAGAATACTTGACAATGGTCAAAAACTCA
>NW_025853550.1:0-1987 GCF_002878395.1 Capsicum annuum | reverse complement strand
CACTAAAAGACAAATACATCAAATCCTGATAGACATCATATAGATCTTGATAGACATTCACTATAATTGATGCATCAATGAGAAATGAAAGAAAAACGATCAAGTATTAAAATCATAACACAACATACACAAGGATTATCAATTCACAATAAAAAAGAGTAAGAAATATACTTTTGTTATTGCAATTTCAAAGGTCAATATTAATAAAGTCAGAAAGAAGAAAATTATAAGTGAAAAGAAAAGCAAAAAACATTCGAAACGTATTGCATCATAAGGGTGAATAATCAGAAGTTGTGTACTATCAGAGAATTTTTCCCCAAAGTAGGGGGATGAAAAATCAATTTAACCGATAAGTCAAATAAAAAAAATATTTGGTTTATCAGTATCGAGCTATTGAGTTAGCAATTTTTAAATGATTTTGTAAATATTGTTGACGGGCTATTGATTTCGTTTCAGGGTTTAAAGTTTTAATTAATTTTTAAATCGAAAGCTCAATATAAATATATTAAAATTATCTTTTTATCTCTACTTATGTAATAGTAGTTTCGATTTCAAATACAAATTCTATTTTCTTTTACATTTTATATAATATCTTGGTGATGTTGTTCTCTTCCTGAATTCGTCAGTTTATTGGGGTCTACCCATCAGCATGAACTGTGAACTGATTTTATTTTTCTTTTGAGAGATTGCTATACTGACGTTATATCCAAATTTGCTACTTAACTAGAAAAGAAAATAATTATTTTTTAGCCACAACTTACTTGAATTTATTTTTGCTTGTAATTTGTCCAGATTTTGATACATGAAGACAATGTATACCAAATGAAAATGAGGAAGAAGAAAAAGTGTAGAGGAGCATTTTCTTATTGACTAAATAAAAACGATCAAAATTCGGTTGAACAAATATATTATTGATTTGATTATCGATTTAGGGTACTTACAAATGTTAATCGAATCAATAATACACAAAATAGTCAAATCGAACTGACAGATGAACACCTCTGTCCCAAAGTGCACATTGCTCCCTCTGTTTCTTTTTTAGCTGTCAGGTTTTGTTTTTCGAGAATCAAGTTTGACCCATTTTTATAGTGAAATTAGATTAGATTATTCACTAATCTAAAATTATAATTTAGATATTCAAAGACTACATGAAAAAAGATTGTAAATTGTAATTTTTCTTATACCATTACGCTGAAAAATTACATTTTAAAATATTGATCAAAATTTATATATTTGACTCTTAAAAAGGAAGCTACGTAAACTAAAAAGAAAGGGAGGGAGTACACCACCTGTGTGAATCAACACTATATATTTTAGTCCATAAATTTTTTACTATTGATTGTAGTCAACAAATTCCCATAATATATTGGAACCCCAAGGTAAGTGATTCAATGGTAACTCTTTCTTTGGTATCTAAGTCCCTGTAAATCAAATTACTAGTGTCCTGAGCGGCTTGCGGATGCATGTTTAATGATCTCCATCCCTTATTAATTTCATGTTAATGATCTCCTTCCCTTGTTAGTTTTCTCTCACTAACCTCTTCTAGTATATTCATTCGCAACCTCATGTACTTTGTATTGCTCTTACTAAATATATATAAATTTTAATGATTAAAATTTAGAAGTCTGAATTTCAAAGATTCGATTGTGCTAAATATATTAGAAGAAAGGAAACAAAAATTTTCCACACACAACACCCCATTGATGCGAGGAATTAACACCAACAGGGGTGGAGCTTTGTCTATATATATTAAGTTGAACCCCTTGAAACAAGTGAAAGAATTGGTTCAGTGGCGAAGGGGGTTAAGATATTCGCGCTGACTTTTTTCCTCATGGTCAAGGGCTCGAGACCCATTCACAGCCGTTTTTATTTTCTTTTGTCAAAATGTTGACAAGGTAAGCCTTGACCTGGTATTCTCCCTTACCTGATTATTCTATTCATTCATTTGTAATTCTTATTGATGCCTTCATAAAGTACGTGCCAAATC
>NW_025853549.1:0-1032 GCF_002878395.1 Capsicum annuum | reverse complement strand
CATGAACGATGCTAACTGACTGACTGATATGAATGTAAAAGTTCAAACATGCATACGTACTAACTGAGATCGTGATTACATGATATCTAGATCTACACTAATGCATGCTCTACTAATATCTAGCATGACAAATACTGAGATTTTAATAACATAGATGATTCTGTCAGACAGTCCTGAATCTAATTGAACTATTTGTGTTCCATTCTGTAACTGAATTAACTGTATCTCACCATCCTGATATACTAAAATCTGAAGAACTATCTGAGTTCGTTTACTAAGACTGGGACTGAAACTTTGGGATGTAGTTGTTTGAACAACATGCCCATATAACGCATGTAGCTAAGTTGGTGTCCAATCTCTACCCCGACTGGAAGGGTATCAATACCGCACCACTGGTAGGGACAACTGTGAGTGACACTTAGCTGGCAGGTACTCAAAATGAGAATGGTGGGAACCCTTAAACTGGCGGATTAAGACACCTTATCAACCCTAATCTGATAGGTTAAGATGTCTCAACCTACGTTGGCTACGTAGTGCTAGAACACAATGATGATTACTAAGAATCACACCCTAAACTAGCAGGTGAGTTCCCATCCTTGGGTTCACTCGGTGCTAACTCCTACCCCCATCTGAAGAAATTGAATGTGATTTAACTGACGGTACATGGACTGAGTTACTGACTTCCATTGACTGACAGATTAGTGCTACTATTTGAGAATTAACTGAGATCGTGAGATTTCTAAGGTTTTCTGAGTCACGTGCCCAACTGAGTTCTATGGATCATGACTTGACTAATATTATCGTGATAACGTGACATGGATCTAGGAACATAGCAATACTTTTTGGGAACAAGTACCCCCAGGACTCAATAGGAAACTGACACACATGACTGATTTGATCTTAAGAGTAGAATCCATAATTTACCATATCATGAGTAGGAGATTTCACACTAAGCATAGTTCTCAACATCTTATACATGGAAGGGAAATTTATACATGTATATACTTGCATAGCTTCAATATCATGGCCAAT
>NW_025853548.1:0-3101 GCF_002878395.1 Capsicum annuum | reverse complement strand
GTTTAAATGGTTTCCATGCTATCCTTGTGAAATATGTATGTTGTTGGAATGCCCATGATATTAGAACATGAGATTATGATATGATTATAAGCATCCCGTCCATGTTAGATAGTATGATAACCATGTACTTCGTGAAATACCCAACTTATTATATTATGAATTGTTAATGTTGGTCATGTATTCAAGAAAGTCAGGCTTTGTCAATTTTCTTCCATTGAGTCCTAGGGGTACTTATACCCGATAATTTAGCTGTATGCCTAGAGCTAATGTCATGTTTTCAATATACTCTCAGTCAAGCCATGTTCAGTAGAATTCAGTCAGTCTCATGACTCAAGAATACTTAGTAATCTCAGTAATATCCGTTAGTCAACGAAACTCAGTTAACTTACTCCAGTTCAATTCAGTAATCCATGTTCAGTGTCTATTCATATGGGAGTAGAAATTAGCACTGAGCGAACCTAAGGATGGGAATTCACCTGCCAGTGGAGGAATCCTTGCATTCCAGAACTACGTAGACAACATAGGTTGAGATATCATACCTGCTAGTTGAGGGTAGATGAGGTGGCTTAACCTGCTAGTTGAGGGCTCCCACCATTCTCATTAGAGTAACCTGCTAGTTGAGGGTCACTCACATATTGTCCTTACCAGTGGTACGGTATTGACACCCTTCCAATCAGGACACATATTGGACCTTAGTTCAGCTATAATGCGTTATTTGGGGCATCTTGGTTAGATAACTACTTTCCATAGTTTCAGTATCAGTATCAGTCAAGAACTCAGATAGTTCTTTAGATTTCAGGACTGTCAGATTCAGTTAACTCAGCTTGGTACGAAACTCAGATAGTTCTAATAGAATCAGTACTGTCAGATACAGTCACTCATGTTATCAGTATTTAGATTTAATAATCATGTAATCAAGGTATCAGTGTCAGTTATTCTATCTTATGCTTGTATTCTTATGCTCATGATAGTCAGTCTGTTATCATTATTGTTCATGCATATGAACCCTATGCATTTATCCTACCTCACATGCATACTAGTACATTTGGAGTATTGACGTATTCTCACTATGGTATTTTATACCATAGGTTTAGAGACTTGAGCTCCAGAGCACCAGTAGCATTCCAATCTCAACAGTCAGAGTTAGAAGTGAGTCCTCATCTTTCGAGGACATGATCATTACTTATTTATGTCATTAATTAATTTATTAGTTGGAGTTAGTTGGAGACATATTCTATCAACTCCTTATGAAGACAATTATGTTTTAGAGGCTTTTCAGGCTACAGTATGTTCAGATAATCTATTTTAGTTTTTTTGGGTATTTCATACCCCATCCTGATGTTCTATTTTATCAGATACTATGTCTCAGGTTTGAACCTTATGTCCTTTCAATTCATGTTTTCGCATTATGCAGTATATTATACAATATACAGGTACAAATATTAGTCATGGGTTAGCTTGTGGTCCTTCGGGGTCATAAGCACTGTGTAGCATTTCAGGTACCAAATTTAGGGCGTTACAAACTTCGTATCAGAGCTTAAGGTTCAATAAAGTCTTAGGTTATCTGAAAGTCATATCTCTTAGAGTATTGTACATGGGTATGTTGCGTGCCACATTTATGTGCAGGAGGCTAAAAGATGTTTTAGGAATAGTTTCCCTTCTTTTAGTATTCATGTCATGCTAGTGAGCATAATCTAAAGTCAATCTCTCAGTCTCATTCGCCTCTTCTCTTTATTTCATAACATGACTCCCAAGAGAAGAACCCAGCCTGTCCAAGAAGATCCCTTGGACGAACAGGTTTCTCATGCAGAGTTCAAGGCTGCATTCACTACTCTTGCTCAGTCAGTTGCTGCTCAGAATGAATGATCAACTATAATTTCGGCCAACCCAGTGGCTAAATCAGCTGCATCCAGAATTTGGGACTTCACCCGAATAAATCCTCCATCCCCTTTCAGGTCTAAGATAGATGAGGACCCTCAGGAATTTCAAGATTAGGTGCAGAAGGTTACTAACATCATGGGGGTTACTTTTATTGAGAGTACTGAGCTAGCTGCATATCAGTTACAGGATGTTGCTCACACTTGGTTTAAATAGTGGAAGTCAGAAAGGCCAGATGATGCAGGGCCTGTTGAGTGAGAGGAGTTTGCTTCTGCTTTCCTTGATAGATTCTTTCCTCTAGAGTTTAGAGAGGCTAAGGTGTTAGAATTCATCAATCTTAGGTAAGGCAACATGATAGTGAAAGAGTATTATCTTAAGTTTACTCAATTAGCTAGATATGCCCCTTATGTGGTTGCAGATAGCAGGGCCAAGATGAGTAAGTTCATTTTAGGGGTGAATGACAGCATGGTTAATGAGTGCAGATTCACCATGCTGAAAAGTAACATGACTTTAGACAGGCTCATGACTCATGCTCAGTAGATAGAGGAGTAAAAGATTAAGATGGGGGAGAGGCAAAATAAG
Organism: Capsicum annuum; assembly: GCF_002878395.1. Classification (NCBI taxonomy): domain Eukaryota; kingdom Viridiplantae; phylum Streptophyta; class Magnoliopsida; order Solanales; family Solanaceae; genus Capsicum; species Capsicum annuum. The sequence goes on along the minus strand of NW_025853548.1, from coordinate 641 downwards.
AGAGCAAGGACAGGTAGTTTTAACTTTGCTCAGCCCAAATCAAAAGGAGGAAACCGTTCTCAGTTTTATCCTAAGTCATCAGTTCCAGCTCCTTCTTCAGCTAGTGCTCTAGTTCCTAAGTTCAGAGAGGGTAACAAAGATAGATCACCAGGCTCTAAGTCTCAGGGCAGTGTTAGTAGTGCCCGTACCTATCCTCTCTATCAGACTTGTGGCAAGAACCACCAGGGTACTTGCATAGCTAGCAGTTATACTTATTTTGGGTGTGGAAAGATAGACCACAGAGTTAGAGATTATCCGTAGTCTGGTCCGCAGGGTCAACAGAACTGTTCCTCAGCTTAGTTCAATCGCTCGAATCAGGAGGTTGCCATCTCCAGTGCTACTAGTGGGCAATGCCCAAACAGACTCTATGCTCTCTAGTCCCAGCAAGATCAGGAAAATTCTCCTGATGTGGGTACTAGTACGTTACAGATCTTTCATGTGCATGTTTATGCTTTGCTAGATCCAGGTGCTTCCTTATCCTTTGTTACTCGCTATATATCAAGCGATTTTTGAACCAGTCCCAAAATTCTAGCAGAGTTCTTTTCAGTCTCTACCCCAGTGGGTAAAACTATCATAGCCTGACAGGTATACAAGAACTGCCC
>NW_025853547.1:0-1699 GCF_002878395.1 Capsicum annuum | reverse complement strand
TTCCGAGGAGGTTCTGTCCGGGAGCTCTGGTCATCTGCTCAGTTTGAGTTCAAAATTCTGATCAACTAATACTCGTATCTTGAAAGCCCCAATTTGAGGCCCATCTCTTATCTTATTCTTAGTTAATTATTTTTTTTCACATGTGATTGATTATTATCTTTTAAATTTTTTCTTATCTTGTGTGTGATGTGAATGATGAATATTTACTTTACAATAATTGTGGATTGTTGGAAATGGTAATCTTGAATTGTTATGTTAGAACCTTGGTTTAAAATTCAGTTCGGGAAGGGGTTAAAAATTGATAGAAGTGAATACGATTGGCTTGTTTTGATTCATAGGTTGTTGTTTAATTTGAAATAGGCTTTAATTTTAGTAAACCTGGTACTATCATGATTGAGCTGTCAAATGGGGTAGGCAAATATTTATTAAATGTTGGATTGTTCATGTGAATGGTTTTTCTATTTTATCGCACTTAATCCAAATATATTCAATTTTGTCGGGGGGATGCCCCAAGGTCTTATGAATTCATTTGTCGGGAAATGCCTAATGAAATTTTATATTTGATGGCATTCATGGACAAGACCCGAGATATTGGGTGGAGCATAGTTTAGGGTTTATTTAGGATAAAATAGGTTTATATTTTTCATATTTTTCTATTTTTGGGTTTGTATAATCGGTTTGGACATTATTTTATTTTGAATTCTTGTTTTGTTTGTTTGTTTGTTTTTCTATGTGTTTTTGTTGGTTTATTCATTTTATAAAAATTAGCCGATACAATTCAATAAAGTAATCATGGTCAAACCACGAGATCGAGGGGTGCCTCACACTTTTCTCTTGATTAACAGTATTCCTTAACCAGAATCTGCCATGACCCGAGGCTACCCCTAGCTGCAACACAATGCTTAAGGTCATGAGTAGCCCCAAGCTAACCCATGATCTGGTACCAACTGTGAGCATTTAATAAAATAATAATGGAATAACCCGTGTGGAAGATAATCTGATAAAATACTTGTACGATGTAATACTAAAATACAATTCAACATGTCTGAAAACAACTGAATATACTGAAAAACTAACTATCTGTCTATCTGTCTGAAGGCTTCTAAAAATCATAAGGAGTTGATGAGACAAACCCCCAACTTACTCTGACTGACTGAACATAAAGAGATACTGAAATAACAATAATAACATTCCATGTCATCGATGGATGAGGACTCACCACCACTGCTACTAGGAAATGCTAAACTGTCTAAGGATGGTCAAAGAACTGAGTATCTAAACCTATGTTATAAGACAACATAGCAAAAGAGAAATATATGCGGTCAGTACTTTGAACGTACTAGTACATGGGTAAGGACTAACTGAAATACATATGGCAACTAAAAATGGAGGCATGAACATGTAAAACTGAGAATGCAAGACCAAGTAAGGAATGAATTGAATTTAATCTGTAAAACTGACTGACTGAATCACTAAAAATCTGACTATTTGGTCGAGTAAACCTTAAACTGATATAGACTGAGTACTAACTGAAACTGTGGGAGCTATCATATAACCGACATGCCCCAATATAAGCTAATTAGGGTCTAACCTGTAACCCCAGTTGGAAGGGTGTTAGTACCTTGCCACGGGTACAACACTAGTAGTATGGATCCACTAAACTAGTGTCCCGAAGGACTAGGGAGTCACCCTCTACTAG
>NW_025853546.1:0-5444 GCF_002878395.1 Capsicum annuum | reverse complement strand
GGGTTTTTAGGCATTTTACAATCTCAGCTAAATGTCCTAGTTTTCTACAATTATAACAAGTACATTCTTTTATAGATTTCTTTTTCTTATATGGTCTTTTATGTTTATAATTTTTTACATAATATCTTTTTCTTGGCTTCTTATACTTATATTTTGATTTCTTGTATTTCTTATATTTCTTATGTCTTTTTCTTTTCTTATAATATCTTTCTTCACATCCACATTGGGCTGCTATTTTATCTTTGCAACATGCTAAATTTCTTATTAATGTTTTTTTCATTTTAATTTCTTCTTTATATTTTTCACATAGATTTCTATACCATTGTTGTAAAAATTTTATTCTTGCTCCTAGGGTATCTACTATTTTTGCTTCATCCCAACTCTTTATTATTTTTAAACTAAATGGTTTAGGTAATTTACTAAAATATAATCTTCTTATTTCTTTACTTTCTTCTATATTATATGTTCCTTTATAGTAATATTCTTTAAATGCGCACGTATACTCATCTATATAGCACATATTACATATTGCTAGTTTTAATATTAAATTTCTATTTATATCTTTTTCTTTATTTTGTTTGCTTCTTCTGTTGTCATACTGCTAAATTCATCTCTTATAGCTATTTCATATATTTTCAATATTTCTATTGGTGATATTTTAGTAGTTGCTAATGTTCCTTCTGTTTTATTATCAAATCTTAATATTTCTTTACTTGCTTCAGCTAGGTTTAAAAACCATAATTTTACTGTTCCTATTAATGTTTTTTCTATATATTCTGGTGTGTTTGTTGTATCTACTTTATTATCTAATAATTGTTTTTACATATATCCTACCCATAGTTGTATTGTTTTATTTATGTCTATTACATAGTCTAAATCTAAAAAATTGTAATTAATTATTTGTTTTGGTGTCCATTTATTATATTCACCCTTTGGATTATATCTTTTAAAGTTACTTTTGTAATTATATGTTGGTTTTCTTATTTCTGATGTACTAGGTATTATATTTCTATCTAGAGTATTTACTTCTGTATTTATTAGTTCTAGATTTTCTTTATTAATTACTTCTTTTTTTTCATTAATTTCTAGTTTTCCTATGTTTTCTAGAATTTCCATATATGTTTCACTATCTTTCGAGTCATAATTATCTGTTTCTTCGGCACCTATTGTATTTATTTCTTATTCACTGATTTCTAATTCTTTATTTTATCCTTCTAATTTTTCTTTATATTTATTTATCTCAATTAATAATTTTTGTTCTTTATCTTTTTCTTCTTTTTCTTTCTGTCTTTTTTCATACAAATCTTTTAGCATTTGTAGTTCTTTTTCCAATTCAGCAATCCTACTATTTTTAGTTTCTTCTATTTTTCGTATTTCTTCTGTGGTTTATTATTTTATTTTATCTATTTCATTTTTTTCTATCTATATCTTCGTTTTCTCTTTCTATTCTTACCATGACTGCCAACTTATCTTCTAATTTTAATTTTTTTTCTAACATTAAATATAAATGTTCACCTATTTTCTTATATCTTCTTCCTAAATTAGAGAATACTATTTTTATTTTTAATCCTTCCTAAATTAGATAATTGTGTATGTTCTATATTGTATGGTTTTACTTGTTCTAACCATTTTATTCCTAATATTAGGTTCTGATACCAATTGTAGGGGGTGCAGATAACTTGGATAACTTTAATAGATCTATTATAGCTATAATGAATTTATTTTTATTTGTGCGTGGATATTTCTTAGTTTTATTAATGTTCATATGTTGGGGGTGATTAAATGGTATTTGATTAAATACTTTATTGTAATATTCTTTAGTTTTTTCTCTTAGTCTTTGTAATTCTTGTATATTATTTTGAAGGTATTCTAAATATTCTATATCTTTTGTTTTTAAATATTCAATTAAATTCTCTTTCATAAGTATTTCTTCTAATCTTATTTCTTCCATATCTTGTCTCTAATATTTTAAATATTCATAATTTATCATTTTATCCTAAAGTAGTTGTGATACTGCAAATTTCTTTGTAATAATATATTCTAATTGTACTATATCTGATATTAAATTCTAGGCTATCTATTTCGTTAATTACCCTGTCTTTTTCGTCTATAAATAATTCTATGTCTAAATCATATTCTAAAGTGTCTTTTAATTCTAGTTGTTTTATGGTTTTATTTATTCAAATTAATCTTTATTTTAATTGTTCTCTTCTTTTTCTTAGCTGGTTTCTATAATTAATTTCTTCGTATAGCCAACTTTGTTTTTCTCTAACTCTGTTAATATATTCTAACATTTTTAATCTGTGTAATATCCATCAGAATAATAACTATCTGAATAATAATTTCTACCATAGAAATCTATATTTTCTAATTCATCTTCTATCCAATTAGTATTTAGTAACTCATCTTCAAAATCAAATATTTTTTCCCATATTATTTTCGTTATGTCTTCTATTTCTAAGTCTTTTATGATATATAAAACAAGTATCTTAATTTCATCAGATATATAACTTGTCATATTATTCATATAATGCTTAGGTTTCTACGAATAACTTGGATAGCTTGAAATTAGATTCTAGTAATTAAATCCTTTATCATAGTATTTATTAGTTGTTTGTTTTAATCTTAATAATTCTTGCATATTTTCATTAAGGAATTCTATATATTTTATATCTCTAGTTCTCATATATTTTTCTAGATTTGTTTTCATTATTTTTTCTACTAATTGTATATTTTTCATATCCATTTTCCAATAGTCTAAATATACGTAATTTATCATTGTTGATGTGTAGGTTTGGTATGTAAGTATTTATAAGAATAAATAGGTAGGTGAGGTATGTAATTTATTCTAGTCATAAAATATTTATCAAATATTTTTTTCGTTATGATTTTTCTTATATCTACAATTTATATATCCTTAAGTACATTCAAAACAAGTATTTTAAATTTATCTACCATTTCGTCAGATAAATAAGTATTCATTTTTCATATGATGCTTTTTTCAAAATATTCCCTTCAATCATACACATAACAAAATATGATCATTTTACATTACTATATACTAGAGTATTCTTAAATAACATGTTCTTCGGTCACTATTAGCATGATAATCTAGATACTTTTTCCTTAAATAGCGCCTCTACTCTGGTCATACTTTAAGGCCAAATTAACCCTCGGTATCATACTTTTTGTTCAAATTCACTCTCGTTGTTAAGAAACTTTTCACATGTACCCTTCCTTTAATAAAAAATTCTAAATCAATGTTAAATGCCATTTTTTTAAAATAAAACTCATCCTAATCTAACCTGCGAGACCTGACTCAAGCCACAAAGAAGATAAAGAAATGTACTCTCCTCATTTTTGTTGATTAAATTTTTCTGACGAGATTAAACCACTGGATATTTTTCAGTGTATAGTTCATGAAAAATGAATCTGCATCAGTATAAACACAAAAAATATACCCCTTCCTTTGTTAATGGATCAGCATCAGTGTAGAACTCATGATAGATGGGACTTGACAGTCAAAGAAAACATATTGGAGCTACTAGATATTTCTCTGAATGATTGAGTTAAGAGATCCCCTATGTGCAAATTGTGGCATCTCTTCATTTTTATGTATTTTCATACAATTTGAATCTACACAAATTTTTCATCATGTTATTTGCTCAAAATACTTTTTCACTAATTCTAGAATCTTGATGCACATAGAATTGTATATCAAATTTTGAAATTTATATATAACTAAATAGAAACAGAGTTTGTAATAGGCATTTTCTCTATCTCCATGTTTTTGTGCTATATCATTCTATTTTACTTTTTGTTCATTTTTAAACAACCTACCAGCACTGCATGCTGATAGAGAAGTATATTTGTTCATAGGGAAATTTGGCCTATAGAGCTGAGGGAAGAGTATATTTGTTTCTGTATTTTTTGTGGGTCGAATCAGGTGGATTATATTAGAGTTTTTTTTTTAAAAAAAAGGTCGTTTAATGTTGATTTGAGTTTTTTTAATGGAAGGATACATGTAAAAAGTTTCTTAACAATGAGGGTATATGTGGTCTCAAAGCAAGATGTCGAGGGGAATTTTGGCCCATAATATGACGAATGGTATTTTTAGCCAATTTTTCAATGTATAGGGGTAAATTAGCTCCAATGTATGACAACGGAATTAAATTTGATCCCAAAGTATGACGAAGTGTATATTTAACCAACTTTTCAAGTAGATGGTAAATTTGATACTTTTTGTCTTAATGAAAGAATATATGGACCAAAGTGTATTTTAATAGACTTAAAAACTATGCCCCAAACTCTTAAAAGAATGCTTTAAAGAACCCTAAGTCCTCATTTTCTCTATTTTCTGAATCTAAACCCTAGAAAATAAAGCAAAAATTAAGTTGCCTTTTACCAACTAAATTTTCAAAGTGACCTTGTTGCTAATTCTGCTCGACCATACATATTAGAGTTGAATTAAAAAAAATAAAAACAAATATCTCCAAATTTTATAAAAGCAATTTTAAAGTTTTTTTTGGCTGTTTTGAATGATCAGAATTCAGAAGGTGTGATAAAGACGTGTGCCAAATGTACTAACGTGGGATTCAACTTTTAGAAGGAATCAAGGACAACCCAAAGTATATGGAATTTGGGTTATCGAGAATTCCTTTCTTTTTCATACACAAGTAGTAGCAGTGTACGACTTCACTGTCATCCAAAGTCTCATCTGTAAAACCACAACCCTTTACAAAAATAATTATTAACTTCTATTAACTATAATATTTTCTTGAGTAAATTATGAAAGACTTTGTTTGGAATTTTATCACCTAATGGAACCAACCACTTGAATTGGGTGAAAAGCTTCTCTTTTTTCGTGCTTTAATTTCCACCATTCTTTTGTATTTTATTCGATGTTTGGTACTTATATTGATGTCTTACTAAAATTTGTGTCGTGTAAGACTCATTTAAAGGAAAAATGATGCCTAACAATTCTTTTTATAGTTAAAGTTCAAATGGAGACCTCTAATTTAGAGTCACCATCTCACCACAATCTTTGTCAATAATTTCCACCATGTTCATTCATATTCAGTTATTGATTTGTGTGTTCCTTGGCTTCATTCATCTTGACCTAATCCTAATTTAATTTTTTGAATTAATTCTTCTGCAAATAAAATAAAATAAATTATATATTAAGGTTGAATTTAATCTAACCTAATACATCAATTATAACATATTCACTAAAATTTAATACATGGAATTTAGAAGGATAAAGTGTACTGAGATTTTATTTCTATCTTGTAGAGGTACTCAATGTAGTTATGAATGTTGTTCTGGGGTAGAAAAATTTGTATGTTTCAAACCAAATTTCAATACTAAGTTCAAGAACAACTTTCAAGAACTACAATAAAGTTACAAAAACTTCAAACACAAGATCAAATGAATAATCAAATGAA
>NW_025853545.1:0-3587 GCF_002878395.1 Capsicum annuum | reverse complement strand
TTCATGCAATTAAACTTCAAAATCTCTCAAAAACTCATATTTTTGCAAATAACAACATAGGGTATGAACCCTAATTCAAATATCATGTAACTTCATAGAAAATCATGTAAATTTATAGTTAAAAGCTAGTTTTGGGCACAAGGATGAAAAAGGATCCTTGTTCATAAACCCCACATACCTTGATTGATGAAATTTCTAAGAAAGCTCGAACTTGAATCTGTATTTGTGCCTTTGAAGATGAACTCTTGATTATCTAGATTTAGGAATCCTCAATTTTGGGTTTCCTTTGAGAAACAATGGAGGAAATTGATTTCTTGAAAAGTAAGCTTTTGAGTTCTAGGTTTTGTTTTGAGAGAGAATGGATGAAAATAAGCATAAAGTGCTTAGGATATGCGTAGTTCCTTGTTTTGGACGAATTGGGGGCTTGGGAATTGACCAAAGTGCCCCTTTTAAAATTTAATTGGAATTGAAAATAAGAGAATTTTTTTTGAATTTTCATGCCACCGCAACATTCTACGAGATGCGGAGCTATCGCGGTACACTACTGAAATTCCATTTTGGCCATCACCGCGACGTGCCACTATCTTAGTGAGCCACTGGAAATTGACAATTGGGAAATAAGTCTTCACCGGGATGCAGGCTTATCACGGAGGTCCACTATAATTGGAAAATTTTCATTTTGCAAGTCACCGCGGTGCGATGCTTCTCCAGTTGGGATACTGCTTTACTAAAAGTGCCATAATTTCTCAACTGTGTATCGAATTTAGGAAAATTTGATATTGATGGAAAGATAATTCAATTCTCTACACAATGAAGGGTTTGACTTTGAAAAATTCTACATATAATAAAAGTTATTCATTTTTAAAGCTAACCCTTAACATTCTAGGAGCAAAATTATGTTAGAAAAAAGTATGGGGTATTACAATATTTCCCCCTTGGGAACATTCGTCCTCAAATGTTGTTAGTTAAACTGAGAACACTGAGGAATCTGAGGCTATAAGTTATCATGCACAACTGCAATATACTGTATGAATGAATCTAAAACATACTGAGCTACTAAACTGATCTGTAAGTGCGTGAATTTTACATGAAGACAACTATATAGCTGAATTTGAGTCTGGAAAAAGAGCTGAATAAAGGAAGACTATTACCTTTGGCTGAATATGAGTTCTTGTAGAAGAAATGAGGATACTTGGTATGCATGTCTTCTTCTTCTTCCCAAGTCGCACCCTCAATGGACTGATTTTGCCATAGAACTTTGACCAAGGGAACTTCTTTGTTCCTTAGTCTACGGATTGATGATTAAGAATCTCTACTGGAACTTCTTCGTATGAAAGGCTATTCTGAATATCTATACTTTCTAGAGAAACTATAACGGTTGAATCGTCCATGCACTTCTTCAACAAGGACATATGGAATACTGGATGAATTGAGGATAAATTAGCGGGTAGCTCATGCTCATATGCTACCTTCCTAACATGACTCAAAATACGGAAGGGACCTATATATCAGGGACTAAGCTTCCCCTTTTTTCCAAATCTCTTCACCCCTTTCATGGGTGAAACTTTCAAAGACACAAGGTCATCAACATCGAACTCAAGATCTTTTCTTCTTATATCTACATAAGATTTCTGATGACTCTAAGCATCTTTCAATCTCTCTCGAATTAATTGAACTTTCTCCATGGCCTCAAATATTATGCCTGGCCCAATCAATGCGGCCTCACTCACTTTGAACCAAATAACTGGCGATCTACATCTCTGCCCATAAAGAGCTTCAAGCGGAACCATCTGAATACTAGCATGATAAATTTTATTATAGGCGAACTCAATCAATGGAAAATGCTTATCCCAACTTTCTTTGAAATCAAGAACACATACCGTTAACATATCCTCTAGGGTCTGAATGGTTCTTTCTGCTAAACCATCTGTCTATGGATGAAATACTAAACTAAGGTGAACCTGGGTACCAAGACCCTTCTGAAAGGCTCTCCAAAACTGAGTACCCCTATCTGAGATAATAGACAAAGAAACTCCATGCAAACTAACCAACTCTCTGATATACAACTTGGTATAATCTTCAGCTGTGTAGGGCGTGTGAACTGGCAAGAAATATGTTAACTTAGTATTTGTCTACAAAGACCCAAATCGAATCTTGCTAACAACGTAAATGGGGTAATCCAGTCACAAAGTCCATACTCACCTCTTCCCACTTCTAAGTGGGAATACCAAACTCTTGAAATGTACCACCACGTCTTTGGTTCTCTACTTTAACCTATTGACAAGTTGCACACTTAGCTACAAATTCTGCTATATCTCTCTTCATACCACTCCACCAATAAATTTTCCACAAGTCGCGGTACATCTTTGTAGCACCTGGATGAATGGAATAATGCGTACCATGCACTTCTGCCATAATCCACTGCCTCAAATCAGCAACACATGGCATACATAATCTACACTGGTACCTCAACACACCATCTCCTCCTTGGGAGAAAACCTCTATCTCTTGGTCTTTAATGAACTCCTTCAGTTTGACCAAACTAAAATCCTTATCTTGCTTCTCTTTCACTTAAGAAACTAGAGAAGATTTGGAACTACTCTGAACCTAAACATTCCCTTCAGCTGAATCAACTAATCTAACAACCAACCTAGCTAATCGATGAACTTATCGAACTAACTCCTTCTTATTATTTTCCACGTGAGCAACACTGCTCATAGACAATCTACTCAGGGTGTCTACTGCTACATTGGCCTTGTCGGGATGATACAACACACTCATATCATAATCTTTCAACAATTCTAACCACTTTCTCTGTCGAAGATACTACTCTCTCTGAGTAAACACATACTGTAAGCTTTTGTGATTTGTAAACATATCAACATGCACTCTATAAAGATAATGTCTCTAGATTTTCAAAGCAAACACAACAACAGCTAACTCAAGATCATGGGTAGGGTAATTATTTTCATGAGGCTTAAGTTGTCTAGAGGTGTAGGGTATAACCTTACCTATCTGTATCAACACACAACCCAAACTAATTCTAGAGGCATCAAATACACAATGAAACTATCTGATGTATCAGGTAATGCAAAAATTGAGGCTGAAGTGAGTTGATTCTTCAGCTCTCGAAAACTCTTCTCACAGGAATCAGACCAGTGGAACTTAACTTTCTTATTAGTTAATCTAGACTTGGGAGATGCAATAGATGAGAAAACCTCAAAAAAATATCTGTAATAGCCAGCTAAACCAAAGAAATTTCTAATGTTTGATGGAGAAATAGGTCTAGGCCAATTTTTTTACTTCTTATGTCTTTTGAGGGTTAGCTCTAATTCCCTCACTAGAAACAATATAATCAAGGAAAGCTACTGATCTTAACCAAAATTCACATTTGCTGAATTTGGCGAACAACTGTTGATCTTTAATACTTTAACATAATTCTAAGATGGTCTGCATAATCATCCTCACTATGAGAGTAGACGAGAATATCATCAATAAAGACTATGACATACATGTCTAAGTATGGTTTGAACACTCTGTTCATCAAGTCCATGAAAGCTACTGGGGCATTTGTTAGCTCGAAGGAC
>NW_025853544.1:0-1404 GCF_002878395.1 Capsicum annuum | reverse complement strand
GGCTTGACTGAGAGTATCTAGAAAACATGACACTAGCTCTAGGCATATAGCTAAATTGTCGGGTATAAGTACCCACAGGACTCGATAGCATAAAACTGACAAGACATGACACTTCTTGACACATGACCATAGTCAACAATTCATAGTACAATCATTGGGAATTTTCATGAAGTATTCACATGCTATAAGCTTACACATGAATAGGAATTCATGTAAACATATCATAATTTCATAAGCCTAATCTCATTAGCATTACGTCAATCCATTACAAAGCATAACAATAACGTGGGATTCATATCAAACATAAGGGAGAAACATGGATTCATCATTTTTTGTCACAAATGAGTTATAAAGCATAATTCCTATTCTCTTAGGCATTTTATCAAACACCTTGCATGCATTTCTTAATGCTCAGGCATGAATATTGAAATAATACTTTATGGCAATATTTTACACTTACAATGCAAGAATTTCAACCACATACTAACATATTTTCATGATAGTCATTAAAGATTTCAACTTGGAAATCAAACAACAACATAAATATGGATATAATTTAATTCATACCATGGAATCCAAAGTTTATATTTCAAATAGGGTTTTTTGAGCTTCATGGGTGAAAGGAACCCATGAATCAACACTTGACATACCTGGTGGATGATTTCTTGAAGATTGGTGGAGGAAATCTTGAATTCTTGACTTGAAATTAAACACCTAGGGTTTTTTGTTCTTGGGGATTGATCTTTAAGAGAAACCCTAATTTAGTTTTATAGATGAATAATGAAGTTATGAGCTCTGGTCTGGTATAATGAAGGGTCAAAATGGGTGGAAAAAGACCTAAATACCCTTTTTAAAAATGGCTTAAAATTGCTGATTAGAAATGGCGATGGTTTAGGCGACGGTCCATCGCTGGCTCAATGGTCCATCGGTCCTGACCATCGCACTTAGCCAGAACCTGAACTTTCTGCCTCATCTGTGATGGTTTGGGTGATGGTCTATCGCTAGCTCGATGATCCGTCGGTCCTTGCCGTCTATCTTAACTAGAAGTTGGGTTTACTACCTTAGTCACGACGGCTTAGGCGATGGTTTATTGCTAGCTCGACGGTCCGTCGGCTTGATCGTCGCTTCTGGGAAGTTCCTAAATTCTCTGTAAAATATTGATTCTGAATAAAATTGGTATCATTGATAAGCTAATTCAATTTCCCACTTGATAAAAAGTCAAAATTGGGGAAATTCTATCTGATTTAAACATTAATCATTTAGGATGTCATCACTAACTTTTCTGGAGACTAGATTTGACTTAAAGATAGTTCGGGGTGTTATAATTGACTATCGTCAGTTAAATAAAGTCATAGTAAAAAACAAATATCCTCTTCCTAGAATTGATGACTTATTTGATCAACT
>NW_025853543.1:0-1864 GCF_002878395.1 Capsicum annuum | reverse complement strand
ATTATTTAGATCACCAATAGATCACAAGGCACAATTCATTCACTTGATCATTTTCATAAACACATGAAAGGCATGATTTTATACTTAGGCATATATAACATGCTCCCAATTCATGACCATAACCACCAATTCACATCTCAAGGTTTTCAAAATATGATGGTCATGATTCAACACACATAGAAAACATGGATATTTCATTCATCAATTAACATATATCAATATTATGGGTATAACATCCAACTTACAAATCCCAAGAACTCAACATAAATCTCATATGAATAATACCACAAATAAATTAGTTTTCATGATTCTTGAAATAACTCATGGAATTAAAACTCAATTTAACATCAACAACATGATTATAAACATCCCACAACAAAATATTCATGATACATAACTTAAAACTTGATTCTTGAGCTCCATGGATGAAAAGAATCCATGAATAAACACTATGCATACCTTAGATTGATTATCCGTGAAAGTTAACAGTGAAATTGGCTTGAATCTTGAAACCCCCAATTGAACCCTTACTTGTTATTGATAATTTTTGAGAGAATTTGAGAAAAAGAGAGTATATTCTGCTCTAAATTAGGCTTATTGCCGTGTTTGAGCATATATATAGGATAGGCAAAAGACTAAAATACCCCTGGAGAAAGAGAGAAAGACACAGTTGTCCTATGTTGTTTTCAGGCTAATAGGCTGAAGTAAATTGTTCATAACTCTTTGCTCCAATGTTTAAATTGGATAAAACCAATTGCATTGGAAATAGGACTCAACTGAATCGTGACATAATTATCTGATATCTGGAACTGAGGCATGATACATGAACTGGGTTATACTCGCAACTACTAGGATATTCTATCTTGGAATAGTTACATTCAAGCCTATCATTAATACTACACCCTTGTATAAAATAAGCATGCAACAATCTTCTCTTAACATGAAATATTTTCTCTCTCCTATCTAAGCAACCGCCCATCACTATACTATTTTTATAAAAAGAGCTGACTGAAGGGTTAAATCAGGAGGACCTGAAGCATGAATTGATACAAACTAAACTTGACATATTACTGAAACCTGAGGAATAGAATATCAACAACATGAATTTACCAAAAACGTATGAACTGAGGATATACATGACGTAGTCTGAATTTATCTGATCTGTAGGAGCATAGCATGAGTCATAAAAGCTGAGTATACTGTAAAGCATGATACGTGTACATGAGTCATGAGCTGCATGACCTAAGTTTCGAGTTTTTTGTATTTGTGAGACATGATTCGTGACACTGAGTGATTTAGATCTGACTCCCTATGCTGGGAACTGAAAGCGCACACGATTCTGTGGAAAATATGTGAACATAAGCCGTGTTCATAGAATTGATTCATACTGTGGGGTAAACTGAGATCCTTTATACTGGGAACTGAAACCGTACATGATTTATGGAAAAGTGCATGATCGTGGTTCGTGACCTTAGAGTTGATATGTAATACCTGAGTGGATTTCATGATAGCTGAAGTACAAATCTTTGTACTGACAAGAGGATGGGTTGGGAATCGTCTTCCCTTACTGCTTTTCTATACATACTGGCACTACTACTGGAATCTGAGAGTCTGACTTAGTCACTTGATCTATCATCACATACTTATACTCTGTTCGACAACTTCCCATTCTACTAAACACATTAGCTGCTTTTGTTTTCTCATATACTACTAATATCACATCCACACCTTCATGCTTAATTTCAAGTAAATAAACTTAAATTCAAGCTTACACTATTCAAGCCTCCTGATTTACCTTGGTACAACTATCCCTATGACTACATAATCTAATCAAACTGGATAATACTATCCCAACTCATCTACT
>NW_025853542.1:0-4802 GCF_002878395.1 Capsicum annuum | reverse complement strand
AGCACTGAGTATACAATACTGTGGAAATACATAGATATATACAGTATCTGAACTTGTCTAAAGCTAAGTACTGAGTTCTGATAACCGAGTAAATAATATCTGAAGTTACTAATAATTGAATTACTAATACTGATTGGCTGTGTCTGACAGTCCTGATTCTATAGAACTTAACTGAGTTCTAAACTGAAGACTGAAACTGAAATCGTAGGAGGTAATCATCTTACCGACATGCCCCAAATTTGAGATGATAGGGGTCCAACCTGTGATCCAAGTTGGAAGGGTGTTAGTACCATGCCACGAGTACTATCAATGGTTGTGAGTTAACCCTAACTGGTAGGAAGACATTTTATCAACCCTTAGCTGGTAGGAAAACTCATAAGAGATGTGTCAAACACTTGATATACATGAACTTGTGCATGAATGAGATCACATAATAACATGTCACATGTAATGCTTTTACTAGTCAAATCACATAAGCATTTCATCAAACACTTGTAGGGCACAAGCTTGTACATGATTGGGGCCACATAATAACATATCATGATTCCACTATTTCCTTCACATAGGCAATTTATCAAACACTTGGGGAGCATGGATTATTTATATGATAATGGCCAACTCATGAACATCATGACATATTAACCAATTTATAAATTCAAGGGTTTATCAAGATAATCGCATATTCATCACTTATACTATTCAATTTTCATGAAACTTGCAATTAAATCATGGATTGAAAATATCATGAACATGAATTCAATTTAATTCAAACATGGAAATCATGAATCTTAGATCTTGTATGTTTAATAAGGGTTCTTGGACTTCATGGGTGAAAGGGACCCATGAATGAACATCTAACATACCTGAGAAGAAGAGTTCTTGAAGGTTCTTGGAGGATTTCTTGAGATTGCTCTTGGTTTCTTAAAGTTAGGGTTTTGTATTGTAGAGAGAAAACTCTTGATTTTGGAGAAAAATTGAATAATAAATGACTTAAAACATTTTTAGGGCTTTTATCCCACAACTGGACGTAATAAAACCATGGGAAAAGACTAATTTAACCTTGCATGAAACTTTGGATTTCCGTTGAAAATTTATGAAATTACCCCCTGGCGTGATGCGACGCTATGGTGCCATGTCTTTGGAAATTGACATCTGAGAATTTGGCCTGTGGCACAACGTGGCACAATCGTGGCCCTTCACTAGAAACTGACAACTGGGACTTCGACGCGATGCGGTGGTATCGCGATGGAATAGTGAAAAATGATAATTATAAACTGAGCCTATGAAGCAACACACTAATATCATGGTGGAGTACTGGAAAGTGACAATTGCCATTTGGCTTGGCTCCGCGACGCGCTGGCGTTCCGGTGGTACACTTTCTTATAAAAATGGCTCTAACATTTTACTCGGGTATCGAATTTGGGTGATTTTTATATTGTTGGAACGCTAATTGAATTTCTTACGCAATAGATGTCTCTAAACTTAAAAATACTAAGTATTTCAAAAATTTTACATGGGATTACTCATGTACTAAGATTTAATTGAGCTAGGGAAATATAGGGTATTATAATATCTCCCTCTTGGGAACATTCGTCCTCGAATGAGACTAATCAAGCTTAGAAATGCTGATAGACTAAGTTTACACATTGAACATGCATGGCTGAAGCATGACTACTTGATTGAAACTACTGATACATTGAGTTTACATACTGACCATGCATATCTGATGCATGAAATACATGACTGAACCGATTCATGAATGCATGAGTGAATATGCAATAGTAATGAATACTAAGTTTATAACTATTACTGGATCGTGGAACTGAGTAAATCTAAGGAAGACCATCGTAGATGAGAATACTAATGAACCTGAGATCATTTACTGAACATGTATGAACAGGAACATAAGAGCATGACTGAGTCTTAAACATAATACATGAACTGAATATCATGAACTGAACTGATTCCTTGAATATATATGCCATGCTATGGGAATGTTCATACGACTGAGATTGGAATGAGAGAGTCAACTTATAAGTACCCATTACTCCAAATTGGATTCGTTACGTGAAGAGAAACTGAAAGGTTTTGGATATGAAAGCTTGGGGGTTATAGTACATCTCCCCCTTGGGACATTATGTCCCTCGAAGAATGCTGACTTGACTGAGATCTTGAGGAAAAATTAAGACGATGCATGGTGTACCTATGAACTGAATCATGACTGAGTATTTGGGATCTGAAACTAAGGCATGATATAAGAACTGTGCTAAATTCACAACTATCAGGATGTTCCATTTTGGGATAGGACGACTAGATGGAAAGATGAGAAACCATCTGAATTTGTCCGCCTGACTGCTAAATTGTATTGCTAGCTTTACGGACTAACTCATACTAAAAACTTATACTTAACTGGAATATTTCTTTAACACTCTTCTTATAAGGTTCTAATGACTTTAGGGGGTAAGAAATCTTGGCATTGTCTAAATAAGACATCTGAATAAGAAACCATAACATGGCCAAAAATTCTGTAATATGGGCACTGATAACCCTACCTACTGAGGTCTGAGGAATAGAATATTTATATAATGGATTTACCAAGAGGTCTAAGCTGAAGATATACATGACATAGTCTGAATTTAACTAATCATTAGGAGCGTAGCTGAGTTATGGGAACTGAGCATACTGTGAGGTATGAGTACCTGAGTCATAAGCTGCATAACCTGAGTTGGAGTTTCTGTATTCATGGAACTGAGTGAATTGGCACTCCTTATACTACAAACTATAAGCGTACCCAATTTTCTATAACGTGCCCAAATATGATCATAGAGCTGAAATGTAAGGCATCAGTACTAACATTACTGAAATTACTACTAAAATTTGAAAGCCTGACTTAGTTACTTGTTCTAGTATCTCTCCCTTAGCTTATAGTCATTATTCTAAAGCTGTGAATTACTTAATAAACAACTCTAAACTAGACTGTCACCACTTTACTCTAAAGTCTGAGGTAGACATTGTGGAGGACTCTACTAATATTTTGGGTCTGACACCGAAGTTGATGGCTATATAGGGGTTACAAAGAAAGTAAAACCTCAGGATCTAACAAGGCATAAACATAAAGATGAAAGAATCGTAACATACCCGTAACTATATTAGGAGAACTTCCTTAATCATGGCAAGACTGGAGTGCATAAAATCTGTTCTAGCATTGAACACTAGTAGTACTGGAAGTGGCGCCCTGCTGAGTCAGGTGACCGGATGGAACTGAAGGATGACTGTGCTGACTTCGTGGACCAGCCTTAGGATATTCTCAGACTCTGTGACCTAACTCGCTATATCCAAAACACACATCACTGCCGGCTTTACACATACCTAGGTGATTTTTACCACATTCTTTGCAAAGTGGATGGGTACGACCACTGCTCACACTACCCTAGGTTTTGGAGCCTGGCACCCTATCCTAACGGTCATTCCTGAACTTTGGTACTGGTGAACTAGCTGAAGATGGAGCTGGAACTAAAAACTTTAGATGAAACTGGGAACGGTTACTACCTTCTAACTTAGGTTGGGCAAAACTAAAGCTGCCCATTCTGGCTCTCTTATTCTCTCTCTCCTTCTTCTTAAGCTTCTGCTTCTCAATATATTGAGCATGGACCATAATACTAGATATGTCTATCTCCTTAATTAACATTAAAGTCCTACACTTCTTAACCACGCTATCAGATACCCCAGATACAAACTTGCTCATTCTGGACCTATTATCTGCTACTACATGGGGAGCATACCTGGCTAACTGAGTAAACTTGAGGGAATACTCTTTCACACTCATACTGCCTTGCCTGACATTTATAAACTCTAGCACCTTGGATTCTCTCAGCTCTAAGGGAAAGAATCTATCTAGTAAAGCAGTAGCAAACTCTTTCCACTCTATGGACTCTACATTTATACCCCCGTCTACCTTCCACTGCTTAAGCCATGTATGAGCTACATTTTGTAGCTGATAGGCAGATAACTCATCACTCTCACTGTAATTCACTCCCATAATATCTGTGACTTTCTGAACCAGATCGAGGAACTCCTGTGGATTCACTTCTGACTTAGATCCTGAGAATAGGGGAGAATTCATTCGAGTAAAGTCCTAAATCCTGGATGCAGCAGTATTGACCACTGGGTTGGCCTGAACAGTAGCCGGCCGTTCATTCTGAGCTATTATGAAATTGGCTAGAAGAGTGAATACAGCTCTAGATTCAATATGGGAAACATGCTCGTCCAAGGGATCTGTTTGAACGAGCTGAGGTGCTGACTGATTTCTAGTTCTTCTTTCGTTAGTCCTTTTGGGAGGAATGTTTTGTAAACAAAAGAAAGAAATGGATTAGAGAGAGAGAGTTTAACTTGAGATCATGCTCACTCGCATAACATGAATACCGAAAGAAGGGAAACTTTTCATAAAATATCACATAGCCTATTATCCATAAGTGTGGTGTGCTATACACCCATGCACAAGACTCTACTTAATGTGAATTTCAGACTTCCTAGGACTCTGTTGAACCTTAGGCTCTGATACCAAGTTTTTAATACCTCGACAGTACACCCTGGGCGTCACACGATGCTTACAACCCCAAAGAAACATAAGCTAACCCATGTTTGATATCTACTGTGAGCATTGAATAATGATACTGAAATAAATACGGAATTAGGTTGAAATACCATAAGGTTCAAACATCTAAAATACTGATGAAAATATCAAATTGTAATAATAATCTGTAAAACTGTATACTGTCTGAAAACTAATCTAGTTTGAAAAG
>NW_025853541.1:0-2184 GCF_002878395.1 Capsicum annuum | reverse complement strand
ATCTACTCATTTCTTGCTAGTTCATACTTCTTATTTAGCCGAGGACTATGTGTAATACCCCGTATATTTCTAAGCTAAAAAATGAACCATTGTTCCTACATATGAAACCTCCTATCCTATTATTCATATTGGAGTACATGAATTAGAATGAATATCCTAGTTATAATAGAGCTTATGATGTGTTAAGAATGTTCATAAGAGTAACTTAGAGTAAGCTAAGCTAAGAACTTTTGAATCCAATAAGTTTTCGTGTGTGATTTCACATAGGTCATCTTTGAATGCATATGACTTGGTTTATAGGGGGTATTTTTCCATATTTATACCTCCAAATTGTAGAGAATTGAATAAGCTTTCCGTCGATACCAAATTCGCCTAAAACAGACACCCTGTGAAGAAGTTATAGTGATTTAAAGTTTCAGTAGTGTCATTTCAGTCAGTGGCGCGTCGCACCATAAGAAAAAATGACGTTTGTCAATTTCCAGTGTCTCTCCGCAATTCCACCGCATCGCGGTGAGTTTCTAGGTAACAAACGAGGGGCAATGCATTATCTCCGCGTCGCACCGGGGGCTTAAATTGGGTAATTTTCACAGAAATTAAATAATGCATCTAGAGTGGTATTTGGGTTATCTTTCCACCACTATATATTCCATAAACATGGAATTAAGCCCTTATTTCACCAAAACATACTCTTTCTCTCAAATTACTCTCAATAACACATTAGGGTTTTGAATTGGAGATTCAAGTTCAAGCAAATTTCTCTGTCAATCATCAAGAATCTTTTATCTAAGGGGTGCGTAGTGTTCATCTATGGATCCATTTTGTTCATAGAGCTCAAGAACCATGTTTTAAATTTCATATTGTGATTGTCTTGCTGTGATATGACCATGTACATGTTGATGATTGTTGTTTAAGTTTCAAGATGATATCTAAAGGTGTCTTCATAAAGTATATGTGTTTGTTAGTTGAAATCCATGAACTTTATGTGGTTTAAAATCAGGAAATTTATGAAAAAACACCTGAGATAAAATAATGCTTGCAAAGTGTTTGATAAAAAGGCCTAGGAGGATAGAATTCATGTCCCATGATTTAATAGTGCTTAAATGACAAGTCCATGCTCTTTGCTTTATGATTTCACATGAATTCCACGTGATTGTTATGCGTCGTTGTTATGATATGGATTGAGCATGACATTGAAGCTATGCAAGTATACACCTGTTCTATGAATTTCCCTTCCATACGTAAGATGTTGAGAACTATGCTTAGTGTGAAATCCCCTACTTATGATATGGTAAATTGTTGACTCCATTTTATGATTAAGTCAGTTATGTGTGTCAGTTTCCTTCCATCGAGTCCTGGGGTTACTAGTACCTGAAAAATATAGTTGCGTGCCTAGAGCCATGTCATGTTATCATGATAATCTCAGTCAGACCATGATCTATAGAACTCAGTCAGTCATGTGACTAAGGAAATCTCAGAAATCTCATGATCTCAATAAATTCTCATATAGTAGTACTATTTCGTCAGTCAACGGAAGTTAGTTGCTCAGTCCATGTACAGCCAGTTAAATCATGTTCAGTCTCTTCAGATAGGAGTAGAAGTTTGCACTGAGTGAACCCAAAGATGAGAACTCACATGCTAGTTTAGGGTGTGATTCTTAGTAGTCATCTTTGTGTTCCAGAACTATGTAGCCAGCGTAGGTTGAGACATCTTAACCTACCAGATTAGGGTTGATGAGGTGCCTTAACTTGTCAATTTAGGGTTCCCACCATTCTCATTCGAGTACCTGCAAGCTAAGGGTCACTCACAACTGTCCTTACCAGTGGTGCGGTATTGACACCTTTCCAGTCGGGGAAGAAATTGGATCCCAACCTAGCTATATGCGTTATTGGGGCATGTTGGTTAAGCAACTACCTCCCACAGTTTTATCCCCAGTCTTAGTAAAAAAACTCAGATAGTTCTTCAGATTTTAGTATACTTGGACTTTCAGTTATAGTTAATTCTGTTACAGTACAGAACTCAGGTAGTTCCATCAGATTCAGGACTGTCAGACACAGTCATCCATGTTATCAGAATTCTAGTATCAGTCATGTTAGATAATAGTAAACCATGTATTAGCGTACAGATCTGTATATCAGATATTCACGATCTCAGTTTCTATGTATGCATGCTTGCACTCTCACGTTT
>NW_025853540.1:0-4094 GCF_002878395.1 Capsicum annuum | reverse complement strand
GGACTGATTCAAGGTTGGGAGTTTCGGAACTAGCGTCCTTAACATGACAAGGTGACAGACACATTCCTTAGATATGATTTTTCATGCCTGAAGGTAGGAAATAAGCTGACCTCTGAAAGTTGAAGTATTACCCCTCCACTCCAGGATGGTTTTATTCGGACACTGAAATTAGACAACTGTATTTCTGTAGTTGACTATGGCATATTAGGAATAAAGCCAATCCATGCTGAGAATAACATCAAAATTAGTAATCTCTAATTTGACTAAATCTGTTGAGGTGACTTTATGAATTTTCATAATCGGACAGTTCCTACCCATCGGGCTATGATGGTTTTACCTACTGGGGTAGAGACTGAGAAGGGCTCTGCTAGAATCTTGAGACTGACTCCTAAATCAACTGATAAATAGGGAGTAATGAAAGACAAAAAAGCTCCGGGATCTAGCAAAGAGTAAACATACAAATGAAAAATCTGTAACATACCAGTAACCACATCAGGAGAATTTTCCTGATCTTAACGAGACTGGAGAGTGTAAAGCCTGTTTGGGCATTGCCCACTAGTAGCACTGGAAGAGGCACCTTACTGATTTGGGCGATCGAACTGAGATGAGGAACGGTTCTGCTAACTCTGGGAACCTATGTGAGGATAATCTCTGACTCTGTGTCCTGGCTTGCCATATCCAAATCAAATATCATTGTCATCTCTGCAAATATCAAAAACAAATATCATTGTCATCTCTGACAAAGAGGATTAGTTCGGGCATTGCTAATGCTGCCTTAAGACATAGAGCCTGGCGCCCTATCTCTATTACCATCCCTGAGCTTAGGAGCTGGAACTGATGACTTAGGATGAAATTGAGAACAGTTTCCTCCCTCTGACTTAGGTTGAGCAAAGTTAAAACTACATGTCCTTACTCTCTTATTCTGCTTCTCTCTTATCTTAATCTTTTGCTCTTCTATCTGTTGATCATAGGTCATAAGCCTAGCTATGTTCATGTCACTATTCAACATCATGAACCTGCACTTATTGACCACACTATCCTTCACCCCAAAAACAAACTTACTCATCTTGGCCCTGTTATTTGCAACCACGTAAGGAGAATATCTAGGTAATTTAGTAAACTTAAGAGAATACTTTTTCACCATCATGTTACCCTGCCTGAGGTTAATAAATTCTAACACCTTAGCTTCTCTCAGCTCTAGGGTAAGGAATCTATCTAAGAATATAGTGACAAACTCTTCCCATTCTATGGATCCTACATCAACTGACCTCTCTGACTTCCACTGCTTGAACCAAGTGTGAGCAACATCCTAAAACTGATATGCAGCTAGCTCAGCACTCTCAATAGCTAACACCACCATGATGTCTGTAACCTTCTAAACCTGGTCAAGAAATTCCTGAGGATCCTCTTCTAACTTAAACTCAAAAAAATATGGATAATTCATTCGAGTGAAGTCTCGAATCTTGGCTGCAGCTGAATTAGCCACTGGGTTGGTTGGAACAACAGTTGATTGTTTATTCTGTGTAGCAACTGACTGAACAAGAGTAGTGAATGCAACTATGAACTCTGTATGAGAGATATGCTCACCCAAAGGATCTTCGGGCTGAGGGGCTAAATAATTCCAGTTCATTTGTTGGGAGGCATGTTCTATAAATAGAATAGAAAAGGGATTAAACTGAGAGATTAACTTGAGATTTTGCTCACTGGTATGACCTGAATACTAAGAAATAGGAAATTTTTCCTAAACATCTTATAGCCTCGTGCACATAAGTGTGGCGCGCAACACACCCATGTACAAGACTCTACTAGATATTGCTTTCAGATTTCTGAGGACACTATTGAACCTTAGGCTCTGATACTAAGTTTTTAACGCCCTGAATCTGGTACTCAAAATATTTACAATGCTCATGACGGACCACATGCCAACCCATGACTGATATTTGTGCATGAATACTGTATAACATCATGTAAAATACAGAAATAACAGACTGGAACATGCCATAAGATTCAAAATGGATAAAACATAATACTTGAGAGTACGGTATATCAATACCAAAACATAAACTAAAATAAACTGTCTAAACATACTGTAGTCTGAAAAGCCTCTAACTGAACGAATGTTTGAATAAGGAGTTGATGGGACATGTCCCCAACTAAATCCATCTATTGAAAGCTAAACTAAAATAGTGAAATAAATAATAATATAGTCCTCGAATAATGAAGACTTACTGCTAAATGTGGCTGCTGAAATTTAGAGTGCTACTGATGCTTTGGAACTCGTGCTTCTGGACCTATGATATAAAATACCATAGCACAAATACGTCAGTACGATTGAATGTACTAGTATTCATATGAGGTAGGCTGAATGCAGAGGGTCCAAATGCATGAACAATGCTAACTGACTATATAACATGAACGTAAGAATACATGCATGAATAAATAACTGTAACTGAATTTGTGATGATACTGACTACTGAGTCTGAATACTGATAACATGAGTTACTAATAACTGATACTAAGTGACTGTATTTGACAGTCTAGGTTCTAATAGAACTAGCTGAGTTTCGTACTATTCTGAATTGACTGTATCTGACAGTCCTAAATTTTGTAAAACTATTTGAGTTCTACTACTGAGACTGAGACTGAAATTGTAACTGTGGGAAAGAGTCATCTAATTACTATGCCCCAAATAAATCAATTTAGCTAAGTTGAGGTCTAATCTGTAACCCCGATTGGAAGGGTGTCCATACTGCACCACCGGTAAGGACAAGCTATGAGTGACCCTCAACTAGAAGGTACTCAAATGAGAAAAGTGGTAACCCTCAACTGGCAGGTAAGCCACCTCATCAATCCTCAACTGGCAGGTTAGATATCTCAAACTAATCTGGCTACGTAGTTCTGGAATGCAAGGATTGCTTCTAAGAATCACACCCTCTACTCGCAGGTGAGTTTCCATCCTTGGGTTCACTCGGTGCTAAATCCTACTCTCATCTTAATAGACACTAAACATGATTAAATAAGCTAAACTGGACTGAGTTAACTGAGTTTCGTTGACTGATGGAATACTAATGAGATCACTGAATTATCGAGCTTTCCTGAGTCACATGATTGACTGAGTTCTATTGACCATGGCTTGACTGAGAGAATCGTGAAAACATGACACTGGCTCTAGGCACACAGCTAAGCTATCGGGTACAAGTACCCTCAGGACTCGATAGAAGGAAACTGACAAGGCATGGCGTTCTTGAATACATGACCAACATCAACAATCCATAATATAATAAGTTGGGGATTTCATAAAGCACATGGTTATCATAAACTTGTACAAGGTAGGAATGCATATAATAAGTATCATAATTTCATACTTTAACATCATAAGCATTCCAACAAACATCTACATCGCACATCAATAGCATGGGAGTCATTTGAACATAAGGGTAAGGCATGCATTTATCATATGGGTTACAATTGAACTGTAATACATAATTTCTATCCTCTTAGGCATTTTATCAAACACCTTACATGTACAACTTAGGGCATAGGTGTAATCATCAAATTACACATTATGAACAACTCCATTCGTGGATTTCAACTTGCATGCTAATGTAGTTTCATAAAAAAACACGTAAAGATTCCAACTTGGGAATTGTAAACAAGATAAACATGGTTACAAAATAACCCAAAACATAAACATCATGATTTATAATTTGAAATAGGGTTCTTGAGCTTTATGGATGAAAGGAATCCATAAATCAATACTATGCATACCTTGGATAGAAGATTCTTGAAAACAAATGGTGAAATTCTTGAAATTGGATCCTCAATTGGAAACCCTAAGTTTGTTCTTGATGGATTTGAGAGAGAAGCCACTATAATTTGGGTGAAATTAGGCTGAATTACGTGTTTGTGACTTACATAGGGGTGAGAAATTAACCCTTTTGCCCTTGAGAACGCGGTCATTTAATGACTTAAAACTGGGTGCCAACACTACAAGCGACACGGCGTGTTGATGGCTGCGATGTAATACTCGACGCTTCATGCCATAATCACGTTGATCCTTAGAAGTTTTGGCTCTGGCAGCCTACACAAATATT
>NW_025853539.1:0-1709 GCF_002878395.1 Capsicum annuum | reverse complement strand
TTTTCAAGATTCATGATATTTAATTGTGATTTTAAACCATGAGTCTCCATGAACTTCCATGAATATTGATTTTATGCCTTGTTTTAATAAGATTATCGTTGATATCAATTCCCATATGTCTCAATATTGTCATTCTTCGAATTAAATCATGATTAAGTGTCATTGGTGTTGAAATCATGCTATTATTTAAATTTTATGCTATTTTTCACGAGTGGCTTAAACTATGAACACCAAGTGTTTGATAAAATGCATACAAGAATGAAATATTTGATAAAGGTTTTCATGCTATGTCCTCTAAGATTGATATTATTTTACTATTATTGCTTTTGAGTCCTAGGTTATTGAATACCCGAAACCCATAGCTGTTTTATTTATCTAGTCTCAGTACATTACTGAATAGTCTCCAGATTATACTATGCGCATTATCAGAATAGTTAGATATCAATCATTAAACTCATAATAGACTAGTATCTCAGTGTCTTTCAGTTGGGAGTAGGACTTAGCACCGAGCGAGTGTAGGGATGACGGCTTCCCCGTCAGATAGGCAGAGTCATTAGTAGCAGTCCCTAAAATCCAGAACTACGTAGCTAGCATAAGATATGAGTAGTCACCCTTCAGATTAGGCTTGGCTATCTCGCAGGGGTCACCCGTCAGTTCAGGCTTGACACCCTTAGTCTTTTGGACATTATATCAGTTTAGTACATCCACACAGCCATCGTTAATACCCGTGGCATGATATTAACACCCTTTCAACTAGGGTTACATGTTGGACTTCGATTAGCTCAAATTGGGGCATGTCAGTTAGATGATACCTCTCACAGTCTCAGATACAGTCTCAGTTATAGTCCCAGTTCAGTTATTTAGTCTTAGTGTTGCTTGATCAAGGCATACTGATATCAGTATATTTTCCAGTACTTCAGATTACAAATTTTACTTAGTCCATGTTATATGCCTGGTCATACTTCTTCAGTGTCTAAAGATTTTCATGTATTTTCAGTATTTACAGACTCTCATGCATATACAATAATTATATACTTTATATATCTCTAGTAGCTATAGGATTCATGTCCTATGCTCAGTACTCCATGCTTTATATGTATATCCAGATAGTTTATGTAACGCCCCAATTTTCTATAACCGGAATGCCACACGGTGCTCATGATCCCGCTGGACCGCAAGCTAACCCTCTACGAATATTTGTACCTGAGCACTGCATAATATCATATAACAAATGCAAAAAACTGGCGGAAACTTTCCATAAGGTTCAAAACATCTAAAATATCAAAAACTGAAATCATAATACTGATACATCTATCCGAAAAACCTCTAAACTATCTGAACTGTGGATTTGACGGGACATGTCCCCAACTAAATCCATCTACTGAAAATAAACTGAGTCTAATGCAATAATAAGATAAGGATCATCCTAGAATGATGAGGACTCACTGCTACGTCTACCGCTGCTGACTGAATCAGGACTGCTAAGGATTTTCTGGATTTTGCGCTTCGAAACCTATGGTATAAGACACCATAGTGCAAGAAAGTATGCGTCAGTACTTTAAATGTACTAGTATGCTAGATGAGGTATGACTGAATGCAAGGGCTTATGCATGAACAATAATGACTGAATAATCTGAATATGCTGAATGAGGATACATGCATGATTGTATAAATCATAGCTAAAATCTTGGAAACACTGAATACTAACT
>NW_025853538.1:0-2027 GCF_002878395.1 Capsicum annuum | reverse complement strand
CCATGAACTTTAGGTGGTTTAATATGGTGCAAGTATGAAACCCACCTATGCCTTAAAGAATGCATGCAAGGTGTTTGATAAAATGCTTAGGATGCTAGAAATTTATGTTTGTATGGTTCTATGATTTCTAAATAACAAGTCCATGTTAGCTATATACTTCAATATGAATTCCATGCTTTTCATGTGTTGCTATTGTGGTGGTATCAAGCATGTAAGATAATGGAGATATATAATATGTACACAAAATATATCCATGCATTCTCTACAATGTTTAAGATGTTGAATAAATATATGAAATATGATATCCCCTACTTATGATATTATGAATTGTGGACTCTAATCTTGTGATCAAGTCATGTCATGTGTGTCAGTTTCCTTCTATCGAGTCCTGGGGGTATTCGTACCCGAAAAATATAGCTGTGTGCCTAGAACCATGACATGTTTTCATGATACTCTCAGTTAAGCCATGATCTATAGAAATTAGTCAGTCATGTAACTCAGAAAAACTCAGTAATCTCAGTAACCTCAGTAATCACAGTAAATCTCAGTAACTTCAGTACTCTTAATCAGTCCTCAGAACTCATTATATTTCGTCTGTCATCGGAATCCAGTAAACTCAGTTTTAGTTCCATTAAATAATACCACTAGTATCAGTTCAGTTAATCAGTATCAGTTCAGCAAATTTGTTCAGTTAAGTTATTCAGTTCAGTGTCTTTCAGATGAGAGTAGGATTCAGCACCGAGTGAGCCTAGGGATGGGGACTCACCTGCTAGATTAGGACTGAGATCCTTAGAAGCAATCCCTAAGTTTCAAAACTATGTAGCCAGTGTAGGTACGAGATGTCACCCGTTAGATAGGACTGACATACTCAGGGGTTACCCGTTAACATATTTATATGTATAGGACTGATCCTAGGAGTCACCCGCTAGATTAGGAATAACTTCATAGCAGATGTCTTTACTGGTGGCGTGGTACTGACACCCTTCTAGTCAGGGTAGAGATTAGACCCCAGTCAGCTTAGCTTGGGGCATGTTGGTTAGATGAACACATCCCACAGTTTCAGTTATAGAATCAGGGCTTTCAGACACAGTCAACTTAGCTTAGTAGTACAGATTCAGTACTGTTAGATACAATCAATACTTATCATTGTAATAGACTTCAAGATCACGCATTATCTAGGAATGATCTCAACTATGAGTAATTAGTATCAGAATCATTAGATTTAAAGATCACCCGCTAGATAGGACTGATCTCAGATTAAGTCAAATCATCCTTCTTATCAGTATACTCATGATCACCCGCTAGATAGGACTGATCTCAGCTTTAGTTAATCCAAGTAGAATGGAACTCAGATAGTTCTATCAGAACTTAGACTGTCAGATACAGTCGCTCAGTATCAGTTATATCGATTAGTCCGATCATTACAATTATATCAACTATATCAGTTGTCATAGCTTACATTACTAGTATTCAGTTTCAGGACTATTAGACACAGTCATTCAAACCAGTTCTTCATAATTTGAACTGTCAGAAATAGTCAATAATCTATTCAGTACCTTAGTAATAGTAAAGTCATGTCGTCAACATTCAGACTCAGTAGTCAGCATCATCACGAGTTTAGTTATAGTTACTTATGCATGTATGTATTCTCACATTCATATTAGTCAGCATTTTTCATGCATATAACCCTTTGTATTTAGCCTACCTCACTCGTATACTCAGTACATTCAGATGTACTGACACATTTGCGCTATGGTGCTTTCTATTATGTTACACCATGGGTTCAGAGGCACGAGCTCCAGATCAGCAGCAGCATTCCAGTGTTCAGAGTTTGCAGTGAGTCCTTCTCATTCGAGGACGATATGATTATTGCTATATTTACTATTTAGTTGTTAGATGGAGTTAGTTGGAGACATATTCTTTCAAATTCTTATTCAGTTCAGTTAGAGACTTTCAGACTAGATGTCAGATTATATATTTAGATCTCATTATTTTCAGTATTTATGACTTGTTTTGGTATTGTTATA
>NW_025853537.1:0-3621 GCF_002878395.1 Capsicum annuum | reverse complement strand
CTTCTGGGTCTCTTTTTATTGGTTTTATTAAACTTATGCCTTTATTTCCCATTATTTCAACTACATCATTACTTTTAGTTTAAATTTAGTATTACTACTTAAAGTTAATTTTCCGATAAATCCTATGCACATTAATACATTATTACCACTATTCATTTCTTCATACCCTTTAGTTTGGATTCGTATTTTAATATTTTTTCCAAATTCCTTTAAGTTCATTAAAAAATCTGGACTTATGTAGAATATTCTTTCATTATTTGTCATATCTATTTCAGTTAATCCTATTATTGATTTTTTAATGTCTGACCATCTATCATCATATATTATTATTAAATAAAAATCAATATATATATATATATAGGAGAAACAAGATAAGGATGATGTGGCATTTCTCTATAACCATCATTTCTATTTATCTTTTTTCTCCTTTTTTTGAATATTTTTCTCTTGTATTTCTCTCAAAAAATGTTGCTGAAAATTATAATTAAACCACTCTATCAATTATTAAATAATTATCCATATTTAAAAGTTGTTTGAAGTAGTCACAGCTTCGGTTATACACTCAAAAGTTGCACCTCTTCGGTGTTTCAGTTAAAAGCTCAACTGTCACACCAATTAATTGATCCTCTTATTTATAAGATCCCATCGATCAACAAAATGCATGGCTACTACGTAAACTAATTTTCTAAATCACTAAATGGATATGAATAGTACTCTCTAAATCACTTTCTTTATTTTCATTGTTTATTTAGTAAAATCGATTAATATTCTCTTCTTTCACTGTAATAGAGATTAGAGAGTCGAAGAAAATTCTCTCTCTCCTTGAGAAAGTGAATGGTTCATCATATGACAGGAAATAATGCAAGCAAAAATATAATTTCTTATATGTTAGAGGTATCATTCTTTATTTTTCTTTGTTTTATTTATTTTTTCCTTCATTAAATCTACTTATTTTAGCATTTCCTTATCTTTTTCAACCTTTTAATTATCTTTGTTATTTTTTAAAATTTTAAAATTACCCGTGTTTATCTTTCCTTGCTCACAGAAGAGCACGAATACGAATATCAACTTCATCTTA
Organism: Capsicum annuum; assembly: GCF_002878395.1. Taxonomy (NCBI): domain Eukaryota; kingdom Viridiplantae; phylum Streptophyta; class Magnoliopsida; order Solanales; family Solanaceae; genus Capsicum; species Capsicum annuum. Next base: position 2,543 of record NW_025853537.1, on the reverse strand, counting down.
GCAACCTAAATAGGCTGAGGAGATTATGAAAAAGGTGAAACACCTACTTATAAGGTAAAAAAATTCTACCTTTGTTTTAGATTGTCAAGTTTTCTATGTTATCTCTTTTAAATTGTAAAAAATATTTTTTAAAATTTTTAGGAAGATTTTAGGTTTAGTTGTTTGAAGAATCATCTTTTTAGATTCAATAGATGCACATAGGTTGATTTGTAGTAATAATTTAGCTACATATGAAAATGCTACTCATTTGATCCTCTGCAATCCTACTTTTTTTTGTGTGGTATGAAGCATAGTGAATGTAATTATTCATTTCAACTAAAAGGATTATGATAAGAAGTTTCACTTTTATTATCCTCACACAAAAATTAAAGATGAAATGTTAATTTTATGATGTCATTATTTTTTCTTTTGAATATATATGCCTTAGTGGTGAAATGGTAGACACGCGAGACTCAAAATATCGTGCTAAAGAGCGTGGAGGTTTGAGTCCTCTTCAAGGCATAATATTAAGAATTCTCATTGAATGAGCATTCTGAATTGAAATAAATTCGACAGCGAATCACGAAATCTTGATGATGTTCTCTATCTAATGAATAGGGAATCCGTTTTAAAATCGTCCGTCCTGCACCCACCCCCAAGTATATGCTTCAACAGGAATCACACAAGGGTAGATTAGAAACCTCCAGTAAAATACCCACCCGTAACCCAGCAGATAAACTACATTACACAGTTCAGGGATTGACCACTTACCCCTCAGTGACTTTGTTTTGGTCGCTGTCCTTTTTTATTTGAAATGTACTTAAAAAAAAATTCACTCCATTTTTAATTATTCTGCAAATGCAATAATGTAGGTTATTTTTATACATCTAACAACATAAGTAAGGAAATATATCTTACGCTGTCAACTCATTTATTTACCTTTTTTGTTCACTTTTTACTTCCCCCTCTATTTTCACCATTGATCTATTTATTCTTATAAATAAACTCAATGCATAATAAATAATATATTTACCATCTAATAAATTATATATTCAAATTGTTATAATGCATATCTCTTCATCTTACTTATAACTTCTATTCTTAAATGTTGTTCTTAACTCTGGTATTTAATTTTCACGATTCTTAAAAATTCTTATTAAAATTTTAAAAATTTATTGCAAAAACTATGCAACATTAAAGACACAATGAGTTAAAAAACTTCTTTTAAGAAATCAAAGTTTGTATTCGGTGTATCAAATATTTCTACAAAAAATAGAGGAAATTAAATAAAAATTAATATTTTTTATGTGATACAATGTATTATTAATTTAGAAATATAATTTCTGCGCGAAGCGCGGATGATTTCACTAGTAATATTATAATTTTGAGATGAGTCATTTAATGCCAGTGATGAGATAGAGCGTTTTTATTGGATTAATTAGTTTAAGGACTCGTTTGGTATAAGGGATAAAGATTAAAAAGAATATGTATTTTTAAATATTCATGAATCTTTTTTTTATGTTTCGTGATCTTAAAATGTGTATTTGAAGATACATGATGTTTTGTAATTTCCTTTAGAGTTAGGTGGGCTCATGTCAACTAGGCTATGTTTGTCTAATTATGTAGTTTTTCTTAAATAATAAATAATCACAAAATTAATTTTAAGACCAGTTTATCTCATGTTTGATTGGAATAAAATACATGATATAACTCATTCTGAAATTAATTATCTCAAAATTATTATGTTTTTTGTCTTTCAATAACTAATTCAAAAATAGCTAATTTCAAAATGATTAATCCGGAGATAATTTTTTTCAACCAAACGACCCCTAAAGTATAAACATATGTATTACTAATCCTATCAAATTTAAGAGACAACACGTAATGACCCGAGAGTACACCCTAGGCGCCACATAGTGCTTACAGTCCCGATGGATAACAAACTAACCCATGAGCTGGTACTTGTTGTGAGAACTGAGTAAAACTGATAATGACATAACATATGCGGAATTTAACTGAGGAATTCCATAAGGTTTTAAGTAATAAAACTGATAGAGTTTGTAAACCAAACTGATAATACTGATAAAACGTCTGACATTGACAACTAAAATCTGAGAACTGACTAACTGTCTGAAATATTCGAAAGCCTCTAAACTGACTGAATAGGAGTTGATGAGACAAGCTCCAACTAACTCCGTCTAGCTACTGAACTGAAAGCATGAAAATAAAATAGTTTGTCCTCGAAATATGAGGAATCACCACTGCTACGGCTGATAGTCTGAAAAATCTATGCGTGATTCGAGAACTGGGCGACCGAACCTATGCTATAATACATCATAGCGCAAGAAAAGAGTATGCGAATAAAGTGCATGAAATCTATAGATACTGAGGATACGTAAAATCTGTAAATACTGAGGATGCATGACCAAGCATATAATATGTTCTTAATAAAATCTGTAAATACTGAAATACTGAAATCTGATCACTGAATCACTGATATCTATATGCTATGGTCAAGCATCTGAAACTGAATTACTGAACTGATTACTAGACTGAGACTGTGG
>NW_025853536.1:0-3464 GCF_002878395.1 Capsicum annuum | reverse complement strand
CAAAATAGTCTACCACCACCAGTTCTCTCTTTCTCTCTCCTTATTTTTACTCTTTCTTTCTCCGATCTATCTCTCTCTTCACTCAATTCTCAGTTCCCCATCTTTCTCACAGGTGTATGTGTGATTCCTCCCCTTTCGATGGTGAGCATATAAACTGTGGGTTGTGTTTCAATAGAGTGTGTCAATCTTGTGTAGAAAAAGAAGAGAGTCGGGTCTCTGTGTATGTATTCTTTTCTCCTTCTCTTTTGAATCTCTCACTCTCCCATGGTGTATGTTTTCGTGAAGGTGTATGAATGGAGAAGATGATGTTTCCCCCTCTCTATTTGTTGTTTTGTATGTGTGTAAATTTTCCCAATCAGTAAAGAGTGTGTGTGTGTGTGTGTTTATGACGAAGAAAAGGGAGAATCGAGTATGGGTTTTTGTGGTGTGTGATGGTGAATTGTTCCCTTAGAGAAAAAAATGGAAATTCTCCTGTATTGTCTTCTTCCCCAATCTCAATGAATACCCCCCCTTTTCTGATGGCAGTATGTGTATATATATTTTCAAAGGCAAATTCAGTAGGTCCCTTCTCTATTTTATTGTGATTTAGTTAAAAGAAATCCCAAGAACGTGAGGGGGGGTGACGCATGGGTATAGGGGTGTGGGATGATGAGGTGTCCACTTTTCATTGGAGAGGTTGTTAGGATAGGATTAAAACAAAATAAAATTTTTTAAGGGTTGTTATTTTGTATTTTTGTGGGATATAATCACATGGGTGAGGGCACGCCGCAAGACAGGGGTAAAAATGATCTATTTGTTGCAACATATGATCTATCTATTATAATAAATGGCCCTTCTGTTACAACATATGACTCATTTGTTGGAGTAACTGATTCATTTTTGCAACATATGGTTCATCTGTTGCAACAAATTATTTATTTATTGCAAAAGATTGTTCATTTATTGAAAAAATAAATCAATAGCAAGATTTATTCAATAGAAACAATAACAAATCATCAATTATCAATACACCATTTTTACGATGATATTAATTTAAATCGTTATTGAACTTAATAATTCATCTTTAATTTTAGTTAAATCAATATAGTTATTTCTAATGATGGCTTAGTTTGAATCATTTCAAATAAAATTAGTCAATTGATTACTCTACTCAGGACAAACATACTTAGCTAATTGTGTAATTACCATGAGATTAATTGAAACTATAATTGAACTTATTAATTCATATTTTATTTTAGTTAAATCAATTTAGTTATTACTAATAATAGTTTAATTTGAATCAATAGATGACTAACATATTGCAATAGATGAGTAATCTGTTGGAAATGACCAAACAGTTAAAAACATCTGTTAAAAATGACCAAACAGATATAGACATCTGTTGCAATAGATGACTAACCTATTTCAATAACTAACTCATCTATTAAAATTATCAAATAAAAATAGACATCTGTTGCAACTGATGACTAAATTATTGCAACATATGACCCATCTATTGGAAATTATTAAATAGACAAGATATATGTTGAAAAATAATTTAAAATACTAAAGCTCAAATATTTTTAGGAGAACTCAAACATTTGTCCCCTTGTCTAAGGTCTTGTATTAAAAACTTGTCTTCAATTTTAATTAAATTAATTTAGTTATTATAAATAATTGCTTAATTTGAATCAATGAATGACTAACTTGTTATAAACATCTGTTGCAATAGATGATTAAGTTGTTGGAACAAATAGGTCATCTGTTGGAAAATAATTAAAATACTAGAGAACTCAAACATTTCTAGGAGAACTCAAATATTTGTCCCATTGTCTTAAAGATGTCTTTAATTTTAGCTAAGTTAATTTAGTTATTACTAATAATTGCTTAATTTGAATCCACGGATGACTTACAAATTGCATAAGATGATTCATCTGTTTAAAATTATCAAACAGATAGAAAATTTGTTGTAACAGATGGGTCATCTATTAGAAAGCAATTAAAATACTAGAGAACTTAAACTATTTTAGGGAAACTCAAACTTTTGTCCCCTTGATCCTTTTGTATTTGATGTATGGTATACTATTTATCTTTTTTACCTATTTCATAAAATTTTTCATGTGTTTTACTTATTCGTTATGCCCCTGTTGAAATTTTTGAAATTTTTTTAGGTCAAATTTTGTTCGTATATCACTTGGACATTACTTCATAGGTGATTTTGTAAGTAAGATTATATTTTTTGTTGAATTTCTTATTTGGTGTATCTGCTACTGCTACAATGGATAGAACCTGCAACACGAATCCAATATATGAGTCATCTGTTACAAGAAGTGAGTAATTTATTGTAACATATGACTAATCTGTTGCAACATATGACCAATCTGTTGCAACATATGACCCATATGTTGGGTTCATATTACAACACTATATAAGAATCCAATAATGAGTAATCTATTGTAACAGATAAGTAATCTGTTGCAACATATGACGCATCTGTTGCAACAGATTATCCATATGTTGTTGCAATATATGACTCATCTGTTGCAATAGATTAGTATATATTAGTTATATATGTTGTAATAGATTACTCATATGTTGCAACAGATTAGTCATATATATTGCAACAGATTACTCATCTGTTACAACAAATTAGTTATATATCTTGTAATAGATTACTCATCTGTGCAACAGATAAGTCATATATGTTGCAACAGATTACTTATTTGTCCAATAGATTAGGCATATATGTTGCAACAGATTACTCATCTGTTAGATTCACGTTACATGTTTTGTCCATTGTTAAAAAATAGCAGTAGTGAATAAATCTATATGAGAAATTCAACTAAAAATAACAAACACAAAAAAATGTTATACCCCACATGTTTCTAAGCTAGGAGACGAACCATTTTTTCTACATATGAAATCTCCTATCCTGTGATTCATACTGGAGTACATGACTTACAATAAATATCCTAGCGATAAGATAGCTTATGATGCATTAAGCATGTTCATATGAGTCACTTAAGGTATTACAAGCTAAGAGTTTTTGAATCCATCAAGTTTTAGTATTCGATTTCATAAGGGTCATATTTCAATGAGTATAACTCGATGTTAATGTGGTATTTATGTATATTTCTACCCATCAAATTATAGAGAATCGAATTATCTTTCCAACGATATCAATTTCATCAAAATCCGACACCCGAGCTAGGAGTTATGGCTTTGCAAAGTAGAGTGCGTCCCCTAACCAATCGCACATGGCCACTGGAAAGCATATGCGATAGCATATGCGGCACCTATGTAAATATAGGCGATAGCATATGTGGTGCCTATGTAAATATAGGTGATAGCATATGCGGTGCCCATGTAGATATAGGCGATAGCATATGCGGCGCCTATGTAAATATAGGCGATAGCATATGCGGCGCCTATGTAAATATATGCGATATCATATGCGATGCATATCTTATGGTTTCAAGTGACTT
>NW_025853535.1:0-4903 GCF_002878395.1 Capsicum annuum | reverse complement strand
AACTCCTCTATCTTTGCCTCTCTCATCTCTAAAGGGAAAAACTTATCCAGGAACGCATCCTGGAACTCCTGCCAAGTCGTAGGGGCGGCACCCTCACCTTTACCCTTCCTCCAAGCAACTACCTAATCATAAGCAAGGTCTTTCAATCGATACGATGCTAACTCTACACTATGTTCCTCAGATACATGCATCACCTGTGTGATCTTTCTCACTTCTTCCAAGTACAACTGTTGATCCTCATTTGTCTTAGACTCATAAAATTCTATCGGATTCAGCCGCATAATGTCAAGAATCCTAGCAGCAACTGAATCACCTCCCTGCTACTATGGAGTCAGGGCCGGGTTGTCCTGAATATTCGTAGTAACAACTTGGGCCAACGCTTGAAAGGCTGCCCAATATTCGGCATGGGACATATTTTTATTTAGTGGTTCAGTAGTCTGAGGTTGCTGATCGAAGTTATTTCTTCTAGCTCAGTGAGGAGGCATATTTTGAAATAAGAGAGCACAAATTAATAGCTGAGAGAGACACTATAAGCACGATGGACTTCTAAAAGAAAGAAATGACCCCTTTTTTTTTCCTAAAACGTCTTGTAGCCGCTCGGTCATAGATGTGGAATGCTACACACCGATGATCAAGACTCTACTTAATGTAGCTTGTCAGACTCCCTAGGAATCCTTAAACTTTAGTCTCTGATACCCAATTTGTAACGCCCCAAAAATGGGACTCGAGGTGTCACATGGTGCTTAAGGCTACAAGTAGTCCAAAACTAACCCTTTGAGTCATTTTTCTACCATTCAACACTTATAATCAAGATCATCATAATCAAAACATCTAAATATCCCCCATAATATCATATTGTGATATGAATAAAATATGGAAAGTAACAAAATATGACATCTTTGACAAATCTGATCAATCTAACCATCTAGTCTGACAAGCCTCTACTAAACTGTATATCAATGAGCCATTGGGACAGACCCCAACTGACTCAAACTCTGGAAATAAACTGAACAACTCAAAATAAATGAGAAAAATTTGAATAACTTGTCCTCGGACCATGAGGACTCACCACTGCAGAAAACGTAGATCAATATGGTTGAAGGATCACGGTCAAACCTGGGATTGAGCACCTGAACCTACATTATAAGGAAAATGTATCCCACACACGTATATATGGATTAGTACCATGGAATATGGATAGAGTATATGGGGGTGTATGCAAGTTTCATAAAATCAAATATCATAAACATTAGTAGAAATCATGCATGCTATATCAAATAACTCACATAGCTCGAATAAAATCATCATAATCACCATAGAATAAAATACATTGGGTGAAAACATGTGAGTGATCATAATAAACCTCAATCATTTTCATATCGCTTTCAAATCATCAAACAAGTAGATTTCATAACAATTCTCTTTAGGATATAGACATATTCATTTCATCCTTCGAAAAGCATAACTCTTGCAATTCAAACTTTCAAGCAATTGTATTTTCATCTCGGACAGAATAGTACACACATACATTGGGAGTTTCTTACAATCGACATAAACCATGTGAGCTAAATGGAGTCCAACGTCCATCCCATGTTAGGGAGAGCTGTCCTATCCTTGCCATCGGAGTAGGAGCTTAATATTTCATTCACTAGTGAACACTATATCAATCAACCTTAGGCTCATATCCTACGGGGGTACGTAGTTATAGGGAAGTACCAACACAGCTATACCTCTCACTCGGTGCTAAAAACTACTCCCGGACTTAGCTCTGATATTTTCAAAGATAATCCACAACAAAACAATTTCAACAATTCATATCGGGAGCCATCATGCTATTCCTTTTTCATAATCAATCAAAGTGTGGATTTCTTTCTCATTCGAGTTTTAAAATAACTCTTTCAAGACCAAAAGGTCAAATCAATCAAATACCAAGGTGTGTATAACACATTACATCACCAGAGATCATAGTCTTAAAGAGGGTTTAAAACCCATATATCAATACTTGAAAAAAACATTTCAAAATTTTTACTTTATGTAGAAAACAAGCATAACTCATATGAAAATCTGGAAATTCCACTTTAAACATGATATTCACATCAAAACTCGTGGAATTCATCTTCAAATGTCTAAAATTATCATAACTTCTTGAACAGGAATATTGAATATAAATAAATCTCAAATTCATAAGTAAAACATGTAAAATCATGTATCTTCGTAAAATAATACAAACTTTGGGCACAAGAACGAAAGGATGTTCTTGTTGAAATCCCCACATACCTCAAACTTGAAGCTTAGAATGGATTTCCAAACAATGTAGTGATTTTTGCGAACTTTTGGGTTCCCCACATAGCCTTCGTAATGGGGATTCTGAATATGTAAAAATAACAAAGTTTCCACGGTTGAATCTCTAGCTATAGGGGTTTTTATGTTGAGACCCTTGTAGGAGTTCTTGAGGATTTTTGGTGTTTTGATGATTAATTTGGTGTAATGGGGATTGAATCCCCTGTTAAAAAGGAGAAGGTATTGAAAATTACTATTAAACCATCAATTAAACGAATAGAGTTACTGAAATTTGGCCGGGCGCGCTAGGCAGGGCGACGCCCAGCTTAGAGAGGGGGTGAGACCAGGGCGGTGCCCTGCTTAAAGAGGGGGAAGGACCAGGGTGGCGCCCTGCTTAGAGAGGGGGAGAGAGCTGGGAAGCACAGCCCTAATGCTTTTAACTACTGGAATTGCACCCTAAACGCAGCCCTAAGCTCATTTAAAAATCCTGAAACTTACCCAAGACGTACCACGATCTTGACCCATCGAAACAAAACAAAAATCTCAGGAAACGAAAGTCGGGAAGGTCACAAAATAATTCAACAAAGATTAAGGGTCCTAATTAAAACTAAGTGTTGGATCACCTTGTTGAAAATTCTAAGTGTTGAATTAAAAGAGACTCATTTCAAAGGCTTCAACAAGGATGAAAATTTTTGGGGTCTTACATGGCCCCAACTCAGCTTTAATAGCATGTATAGGCCATGCCTGTTAGATAAATACTTCCTACACTTTTAGTCTCAATATCATTAAAAGGACTAAAATAATTCTTCAAATTTCAGGATTGTCAGATACAGTCACTCAGCCACTTAGCTCAGTTCAGAACTCATCTAGTTCCATCATGATCAGGACTATCAGATACATTCAAACTATAGATTTCAGGACTGCAAAACACAGTCGCTCACTTAATAATATATCAATTTTATGAAACTCATGTTATCAATATTCAAATTCAGGACTATCAGAAATAGTCATTCAGATATTAGTTCCTAGTAAACTTGGTTGTCAGCTTGTCAGTAATACAGTTATTCTGTATTCCAGTATTAGTGAACTCAGATATCAGTAAATCCAAGTTATTAGTAGACTTATTATTCTAAATATAATGTTCAGTTCTACCACGACTTCAGTCACAGTTACATATTCATGCATGTATTCTCACGTTGATGTTTTTCAGCCAGTTATAGTTCATGCATATGAACCCCATGCATTTATCCTACCTCACTTGCATACCAATACATTGAGTTATACTGATTCATACTTTTCTCTTGCGCTATGATCTCTTATACCATAGGTTCAGAAGAACGAAATCTATAGTGTCAGTAGCATTTCAGGTTTCAGTAGCCAGATTCAATAGTGAGTCTTCATCACTGAGGATGTTTTGATTATCCCATTATTTCAGTTTAGTTTTCAGTAAATGGAGTTAGTTGGAGACATATTCTTTTAACTCTTTATTCAGATAGTTTAGAGGTTTTCAGACTACAGTGCTTTCAGACTAGTATGATTAGACAATTATTTTAGTATTTTCAATTTTTATATTGTGATACCACATTATTCAAATATGGTTTTATTCAAATGATGTTCAGTTTGAACCTTATGGCCTTGCAATTTATATTCCTCATTTTGTTACAATATATAAATATATATTATAGTGCGCAGGTACAGATATCAGTCATAGGTTAGCTAGTGGTCATTCGAGATTATTAGCATCGTGTGGCATTTCGGGTACCAAATTCGGGGCATTACATGAAAATTCTTTTTTGTTAATAAAAAATGAACAAAAGAGACGTGATAGAGACGGTATGTTAGCTAAAAAGAAAGGAGAGGGAAGAGCAAAGATGACCGTTTGGTGATTAATTCCAGCGGCAGAAAATCGGTGATACAGTTGTGGCACTTATTTTCTGGCTATGGATGGCGAAGATGCAGCGCCAGTGGAAGATCCATCGACTGTTGTTGTTGTTGGTGGTTCTTTATCTTAAAAAGCCTACCGATGGTCAAATTTGATGATGGAACGATGAAAAATAGAAGGGGTAGTCATCAGTTGTTGGTGTTGTGAGATCGCCGACCAACGATAAATTCAAATGGCGATAGTGACAAGGTCAATAAGAAAAGAGATTAGAGAGATAATGGTTGGGTGCTGATTTTTGTGAGATATGCGCGTGGTGTGTGGGGTGTGTTGTGTAGTGTGTGTTTTTTTAAAGCAAAGAAATGTCAGTATATTTATGGCTTCCTTTTTTCAAGGTGTAATCTGTAGCTTCTCTTTTTTCAAGCTGAGAGGGTAGAAAATAAAAAACTAACCTATCAGATTTTGTCTTTTTCGCCCTCTTTTTATTATATGTATAATTTTTATACTGTGTAAAAATAATTAATCCGATTTACTGTTTGTGGAGCGTAAAAATACAGAAATTAATTTGTAATTATAGAAAAACAAAATATGTAAAAATATTAAAAAATATAATTAATTTAAATTTAAACTAAAAGCCCAGACAAAATGAGCGCCTAGGAAAAAAAGGCCATATGCAGATAATGAAGAACCATAAGATTGAATTACCTGGGATGCCTGTGCCCATAAGAAATCGCGGAGCCACCC